>NC_091144.1:42883614-43140915 GCF_041381155.1 Argopecten irradians
CCAATCAAAATTTATAACCAAACCCATTACACACCACCACAAAAAAAACAACACCCTCTCTCCACCACACCTCCCAATCCACACCTAAAATCATCCCCACCTAATTATCAGTCAGTCATAGGTGTGAAACACTCTCTGACCAACATCAGCAGTCCTAATTATCAGTCAGTCATAGGTGTGAACACTCTCTGACCAACATCAGAAGTCCTAATTATCAGTCAGTCATAGGTGTGAACACTCTCTGACCAACATCAGCAGTCCTAATTTATCAGTCAGTCATAGGTGTGAACACTCTCTGACCAACATCAAAGTCCTAATTATCAGTCAGTCATAGGTGTGAACACTCTCTGACCAACATCAGAAGTCCTAATTATCAGTCAGTCATAGGTGTGAACACTCTCTGACCAACATCAGAAGTCCTAATTATCAGTCAGTCATAGGTGTGAACACTCTCTGACCAACATCAGAAGTCCTATATTATCAGTCAGTCATAGGTGTGAACACTCTCTGACCAACATCAGAAGTCCTAATTATCAGTCAGTCATAGGTGTGAACACTCTCTGACCAACATCAGAAGTCCTAATTATCAGTCAGTCATAGGTGTGACCACTCTCTGACCAACATCAGCAGTCCTAATTATCAGTCAGTCATAGGTACTGTGTGAACACTCTCTGACCAACATCAGCAGTCCTAATTATCAGTCAGTCATAGGTGTGAACACTCTCTGACCAACATCAGCAGTCCTAATTATCAGTCAGTCATAGGTGTGAACACTCTCTGACCAACATCAGAAGTCCTAATTATCAGTCAGTCAGTCATAGGTGTGAACACTCTCTGACCAACATCAGAAGTCCTAATTATCAGTCAGTCATAGGTGTGAACACTCTCTGACCAACATCAGCAGTCCTAATTATCAGTCAGTCGTGAACACTCTCTGACCAACATCAGAAGTCCTAATTATCAGTCAGTCATAGGTGTGAACACTCTCTGACCAACATCAGAAGTCCTAATTATCAGTCAGTCATAGGTGTGAACACTCTCTGACCAACATCAGAAGTCCTAATTATCAGTCAGTCATAGGTGTGAACACTCTCTGACCAACATCAGCAGTCCTAATTATCAGTCAGTCATAGGTGTGAACACTCTCTGACCAACATCAGAAGTCCTAATTATCAGTCAGTCATAGGTGTGAACACTCTCTGACCAACATCAGCAGTCCTAATTATCAGTCAGTCAGGGTGAACACTCTCTGACCAACATCAGAAGTCCTAATTATCAGTCAGTCATAGGTGTGAACACTCTCTGACCAACATCAGCAGTCCTAATTATCAGTCAGTCATAGGTGAACACTCTCTGACCAACATCAGCAGTCCTAATTATCAGTCAGTCATAGGTGTGAACACTCTCTGACCAACATCAGAAGTCCTAATTATCAGTCAGTCATAGGTGTGAACACTCTCTGACCAACATCAGCAGTCCTAATTATCAGTCAGTCATAGGTGTGAACACTCTCTGACCAACATCAGAAGTCCTAATTATCAGTCAGTCATAGGTGTGAACACTCTCTGACCAACATCAGCAGTCCTAATTATCAGTCAGTCATAGGTGTGAACACTCTCTGACCAACATCAGCAGTCCTAATTATCAGTCAGTCATAGTGTGAACACTCTCTGACCACATCAGCAGTCCTAATTATCACAGTCTGAACACTCTCTGACCAACATCAGCAGTCCTAATTATCAGTCAGTCATAGGTGTGACCACTCTCTGACCAACATCAGCAGTCCTAATTATCAGTCAGTCGTAGGTGTGAACACTCTCTGACCAACATCAGAAGTCCTAATTATCAGTCAGTCATAGGTGTGAACACTCTCTGACCAACATCAGCAGTCCTAATTATCAGTCAGTCATAGGTGTGAACACTCTCTGACCAACATCAGCAGTCCTAATTATCAGTCAGTCATAGGTGTGAACACTCTCTGACCAACATCAGCAGTCCTAATTATCAGTCAGTCGTCGTGAACACTCTCTGACCAACATCAGAAGTCCTAATTATCAGTCAGTCATAGGTGTGAACACTCTCTGACCAACATCAGCAGTCCTAATTATCAGTCAGTCATAGGTGTGAACACTCTCTGACCAACATCAGCAGTCCTAATTATCAGTCAGTCATAGGTGTGAACACTCTCTGACCAACATCAGAAGTCCTAATTATCAGTCAGTCATAGGTGTGAACACTCTCTGACCAACATCAGAAGTCCTAATTATCAGTCAGTCATAGGTGTGTGAACACTCTCTGACCAACATCAGAAGTCCTAATTATCAGTCAGTCATAGGTGTGAACACTCTCTGACCAACATCAGCAGTCCTAATTATCAGTCAGTCATAGGTGTGAACACTCTCTGACCAACATCAGCAGTCCTAATTATCAGTCAGTCATAGGTGTGAACACTCTCTGACCAACATCAGCAGTCCTAATTATCAGTCAGTCATAGGTGTGAACACTCTCTGACCAACATCAGCAGTCCTAATTATCAGTCAGTCGTGAACACACTCTCTGACCAACATCAGCAGTCCTAATTATCAGTCAGTCAGTGCTAGTCAGTCATCAGTCGTCGTGAACACTCTCTGACCAACATCAGCAGTCCTAATTATCAGTCAGTCATAGGTGTGAACACTCTCTGACCAACATCAGAAGTCCTAATTATCAGTCAGTCATAGGTGTGAACACTCTCTGACCAACATCAGCAGTCCTAATTATCAGTCAGTCATAGGTGTGAACACTCTCTGACCAACATCAGAAGTCCTAATTATCAGTCAGTCATAGGTGTGAACACTCTCTGACCAACATCAGCAGTCCTAATTATCAGTCAGTCATAGGTGTGAACACTCTCTGACCAACATCAGAAGTCCTAATTATCAGTCAGTCAGTATCACATAGAGTCCTAATTATCATCAGTCAGTGTGAACACTCTCTGACCAACATCAGCAGTCCTAATTATCAGTCAGTCATAGGTGTGAACACTCTCTGACCAACATCAGCAGTCCTAATTATCAGTCAGTCATAGGTGTGAACACTCTCTGACCAACATCAGCAGTCCTAATTATCAGTCAGTCATAGGTGTGAACACTCTCTGACCAACATCAGCAGTCCTAATTATCAGTCAGTCATAGGTGTGAACACTCTCTGACCAACATCAGCAGTCCTAATTATCAGTCAGTCATAGGTGTGAACACTCTCTGACCAACAACAGCAGATCAGTCCTAATTATCAGTCAGTCATCAGTCAGGTGTGAACACTCTCTGACCAACATCAGCAGTCCTAATTATCAGTCAGTCATAGGTGTGAACACTCTCTGACCAACATCAGCAGTCCTAATTATCAGTCAGTCATAGGTGTGAACACTCTCTGACCAACATCAGAAGTCCTAATTATCAGTCAGTCATAGGTGTGAACACTCTCTGACCAACATCAGAAGTCCTAATTATCAGTCAGTCATAGGTGTGAACACTCTCTGACCAACATCAGAAGTCCTAATTATCAGTCAGTCATAGGTGTGAACACTCTCTGACCAACATCAGCAGTCCTAATTATCAGTCAGTCAGTCGTGAACACTCTCTGACCAACATCAGCAGTCCTAATTATCAGTCAGTCATAGGTGTGAACACTCTCTGACCAACATCAGCAGTCCTAATTATCAGTCAGTCATAGGTGTGAACACTCTCTGACCAACATCAGAAGTCCTAATTATCAGTCAGTCATAGGTGTGAACACTCTCTGACCAACATCAGCAGTCCTAATTATCAGTCAGTCATAGGTGTGAACACTCTCTGACCAACATCAGAAGTCCTAATTATCAGTCAGTCATAGGTGTGAACACTCTCTGACCAACATCAGCAGTCCTAATTATCAGTCAGTCATAGGTGTGAACACTCTCTGACCAACATCAGCAGTCCTAATTATCAGTCAGTCATAGGTGTGAACACTCTCTGACCAACATCAGAAGTCCTAATTATCAGTCAGTCATAGGTGTGAACACTCTCTGACCAACATCAGCAGTCCTAATTATCAGTCAGTCATAGGTGTGAACACTCTCTGACCAACATCAGCAGTCCTAATTATCAGTCAGTCATAGGTGTGAACACTCTCTGACCAACATCAGCAGTCCTAATTATCAGTCAGTCAGTCGTGAACACTCTCTGACCAACATCAGAAGTCCTAATTATCAGTCAGTCATAGGTGTGAACACTCTCTGACCAACATCAGCAGTCCTAATTATCAGTCAGTCATAGGTGTGAACACTCTCTGACCAACATCAGAAGTCCTAATTATCAGTCAGTCATAGGTGTGAACACTCTCTGACCAACATCAGCAGTCCTAATTATCAGTCAGTCGTGAACACTCTCTGACCAACATCAGAAGTCCTAATTATCAGTCAGTCATAGGTGTGAACACTCTCTGACCAACATCAGAAGTCCTAATTATCAGTCAGTCATAGGTGTGAACACTCTCTGACCAACATCAGCAGTCCTAATTATCAGTCAGTCATAGAACACTCTCTGACCAACATCAGCAGTCCTAATTATCAGTCAGTCATAGGTGTGAACACTCTCTGACCAACATCAGCAGTCCTAATTATCAGTCAGTCATAGGTGTGAACACTCTCTGACCAACATCAGAAGTCCTAATTATCAGTCAGTCATAGGTGTGAACACTCTCTGACCAACATCAGCAGTCCTAATTATCAGTCAGTCATAGGTGTGAACACTCTCTGACCAACATCAGCAGTCCTAATTATCAGTCAGTCATAGGTGTGAACACTCTCTGACCAACATCAGCAGTCCTAATTATCAGTCAGTCATAGGTGTGAACACTCTCTGACCAACATCAGCAGTCCTAATTATCAGTCAGTCATAGGTGTGAACACTCTCTGACCAACATCAGCAGTCCTAATTATCAGTCAGTCATAGGTGTGAACACTCTCTGACCAACATCAGAAGTCCTAATTATCAGTCAGTCATAGGTGTGAACACTCTCTGACCAACATCAGAAGTCCTAATTATCAGTCAGTCATAGGTGTGAACACTCTCTGACCAACATCAGAAGTCCTAATTATCAGTCAGTCATAGGTGTGAACACTCTCTGACCAACATCAGAAGTCCTAATTATCAGTCAGTCATAGGTGTGAACACTCTCTGACCAACATCAGCAGTCCTAATTATCAGTCAGTCAGTGTGAACACTCTCTGACCAACATCAGCAGTCCTAATTATCAGTCAGTCATAGGTGTGAACACTCTCTGACCAACATCAGCAGTCCTAATTATCAGTCAGTCATAGGTGTGAACACTCTCTGACCAACATCAGCAGTCCTAATTATCAGTCAGTCATAGGTGTGAACACTCTCTGACCAACATCAGCAGTCCTAATTATCAGTCAGTCATAGGTGTGAACACTCTCTGACCAACATCAGCAGTCCTAATTATCAGTCAGTCAGTGAACACTCTCTGACCAACATCAGAAGTCCTAATTATCATCAGTCAGTCATAGGTGAACACTCTCTGACCAACATCAGAAGTCCTAATTATCAGTCAGTCATAGGTGTGAACACTCTCTGACCAACATCAGAAGTCCTAATTATCAGTCAGTCATACACTCTGTCCTAATTATCAGTCAGTCGTGAACACTCTCTGACCAACATCAGCAGTCCTAATTATCAGTCAGTCATAGGTGTGAACACTCTCTGACCAACATCAGCAGTCCTAATTATCAGTCAGTCATAGGTGTGAACACTCTCTGACCAACATCAGCAGTCCTAATTATCAGTCAGTCATAGGTGTGAACACTCTCTGACCAACATCAGCAGTCCTAATTATCAGTCAGTCGTGAACACTCTCTGACCAACATCAGAAGTCCTAATTATCAGTCAGTCATAGGTGTGAACACTCTCTGACCAACATCAGCAGTCCTAATTATCAGTCAGTCATAGGTGTGAACACTCTCTGACCAACATCAGCAGTCCTAATTATCAGTCAGTCATAGGTGTGAACACTCTCTGACCAACATCAGCAGTCCTAATTATCAGTCAGTCATAGGTGTGAACACTCTCTGACCAACATCAGCAGTCCTAATTATCATCAGTCAGTCAGTCGTGAACACTCTCTGACCAACATCAGAAGTCCTAATTATCAGTCAGTCATAGGTGTGAACACTCTCTGACCAACATCAGCAGTCCTAATTATCAGTCAGTCATAGGTGTGAACACTCTCTGACCAACATCAGAAGTCCTAATTATCAGTCAGTCATAGGTGTGAACACTCTCTGACCAACATCAGAAGTCCTAATTATCAGTCAGTCATAGGTGTGAACACTCTCTGACCAACATCAGCAGTCCTAATTATCAGTCAGTCATAGGTGTGTGAACACTCTCTGACCAACATCAGCAGTCCTAATTATCAGTCAGTCATAGGTGTGAACACTCTCTGACCAACATCAGCAGTCCTAATTATCAGTCAGTCAGTCGTGAACACTCTCTGACCAACATCAGAAGTCCTAATTATCAGTCAGTCATAGGTGTGAACACTCTCTGACCAACATCAGCAGTCCTAATTATCAGTCAGTCATAGGTGTGAACACTCTCTGACCAACATCAGAAGTCCTAATTATCAGTCAGTCATAGGTGTGAACACTCTCTGACCAACATCAGCAGTCCTAATTATCAGTCAGTCGTGAACACAACACTCTCTCAGCAGTCCTAATTACAGTCTCTGACCAACATCAGCAGTCCTAATTATCAGTCAGTCATAGTCTGTGAACACTCTCTGACCAACATCAGAAGTCCTAATTATCAGTCAGTCATAGGTGTGAACACTCTCTGACCAACATCAAGCAGTCCTAATTATCAGTCAGTCATAGGTGTGAACACTCTCTGACCAACATCAGAAGTCCTAATTATCAGTCAGTCATCAGTCAGTCGTGAACACTCTCTGACCAACATCAGAAGTCCTAATTATCAGTCAGTCATAGGTGTGAACACTCTCTGACCAACATCAGAAGTCCTAATTATCAGTCAGTCATAGGTGTGAACACTCTCTGACCAACATCAGCAGTCCTAATTATCAGTCAGTCATAGGTGTGACCACTCTCTGACCAACATCAGCAGTCCTAATTATCAGTCAGTCATAGGGTGTGAACACTCTCTGACCAACATCAGAAGTCCTAATTATCAGTCTTCATATGTGTGAACACTCTCTCTGACCAACATCAGCAGTCCTAATTATCAGTCAGTCAAAGGTGTGAACACTCTCTGACCAACATCAGAAGTCCTAATTATCAGTCAGTCATAGGTGTGAACACTCTCTGACCAACATCACGTACACAAGATGGCCTCTTACAATGTCAGTGGTATAAAGTACTAGTCACATACAACAAGATGGCCTTCTTACAATGTCAGTGATTAAGAGTACTAGTCCTGTACTCAATGATGGGCCTCTAACAATAGTCAGTGGTAAGTATTAGCTCACGTACACAAATGGCCTCATTACAATGTCAGTGGTATAAATAATTTCTTGTCACGTGTACACAAGGTGGGCCCTCTTACAATGTTGGTGATATAAGTACTATGTCACGGTACACGAGATGGCCTCTTACAATGTCAGTGATATAAGTACTAGTCCTGGTCACATAGATGGGCATCTTACAATGTCAGTGGTAAGCACTAGTCCTTGTACACAAGTTATGGCCTCTTACAATGTCGTGGTGTTAAGTACTAGTCACGTACACAAAATGGCCTCTTTACAATGTCAGTCGGTATAAGTACTAGTCACATAACACAAGGTGGCCTCTTACAATGTCAGTACATAAGTAATAGTCACATACACAAGATGGCCTCTTACAATGTCAGTGGTATAAGTACTAATAGTCACAGTACACAAGATGGCCTCTTACAATGTCAGTGTAGTATAAGTACTAGTCACGTACACAAGATGGCCTCTTACAATGTCAGTGGTAAGTACTAGTCACATACACAAGATGGCCTCTTACAATGTCAGTGGTATAAGTACTAGTCACGTACACAAGATGGCCTCTTACAATGTCAGTGGTATAAGTACTAGTCACGTACACAAGATGGCCTCTTACAATGTCAGTGGTAAGTAACTAGTCACGTACACAAAATGGCCTCTTACAATGTCAGTGGTATAAGTACTAGTACACTGTACACAAGATGGCCTCTTACAATGTCAGTGGTATAAGTACTAGTCACTTACACAAGATGGCCTCTTACAATGTCAGTGGTATAAGTACTAGTCACGTACACAAGATGGCCTCTTACAATGTCAGTGGTATAAGTACTAGTCACGTACACAAGATGGCCTCTTACAATGTCAGTGGTATAAGTACTAGTCATACACAAGATGGCCTCTTACAATGTCAGTGGTAAGTACTAGTCACATACACAAGATGGCCTCTTACAATGTCAGTGGTATAAGTACTAGTCACGTACACAAGATGGCCTCTTACAATGTCAGTGGTATAAGTACTAGTCATATACACAAGATGGCCTCTTACAATGTCAGTGGTATAAGTACTAGTCCTGTACACAAGATGGCCTCTTACAATGTCAGTGGTATAAGTACTAGTCACGTACACAAAATGGCCTCTTACAATGTCAGTGGTATAAGTACTAGTCACATACACAAGATGGCCTCTTACAATGTCAGTGGTATAAGTACTAGTCAGTCACATACACAAGATGGCCTCTTACAATGTCAGTGGTATAAGTACTAGTCATGTACACAAGATGGCCTCTTACAATGTCAGTGGTATAAGTACTAGTCACAGTACACAAGATGGCCTCTTACAATGTCAGTGGTATAAGTACTAGTCACGTACACAAGATGGCCTCTTACAATGTCAGTGGTATAAGTACTAGTCACATACACAAGATGGCCTCTTACAATGTCAGTGGTATAAGTACTAGTCACGTACACAAGATGGCCTCTTACAATGTCAGTGGTATAAGTACTAGTCTGTACACAAGATGGCCTCTTACAATGTCAGTGGTATAAGTACTAGTCCTATACACAAGATGGCCTCTTACAATGTCAGTGGTATAAGTACTAGTCATGTACACAAGATGGCCTCTTACAATGTCAGTGGTATAAGTACTAGTCATGTACACAAGATGGCCTCTTACAATGTCAGTGTATAAGTACTAGTCATGTACACAAGATGGCCTCTTACAATGTCAGTGGTATAAGTACTAGTCACGTACACAAGATGGCCTCTTACAATGTCAGTGGTATAAGTACTAGTCATGTACACAAGATGGCCTCTTACAATGTCAGTGGTATAAGTACTAGTCAGTACACAATATGGCCTCTTACAATGTCAGTGATATAAGTACTAGTCATGTACACAAGATGGCCTCTTACAATGTCAGTGGTATAAGTACTAGTCATGTACACAAGATGGCCTCTTACAATGTCAGTGGTATAAGTACTAGTCACGTACACAAGATGGCCTCTTACAATGTCAGTGGTATAAGTACTAGTCACGTACACAAGATGGCCTCTTACAATGTCAGTGGTATAAGTACTAGTCACGTACACAAGATGGCCTCTTACAATGTCAGTGGTATAAGTACTAGTCACGTACACAAGATGGCCTCTTACAATGTCAGTGATATAAGTACTAGTCCTGTACACAAGATGGCCTCTTACAATGTCAGTGGTATAAGTACTAGTCACGTACACAAGATGGCCTCTTACAATGTCAGTGGTATAAGTACTAGTCATATACACAAGATGGCCTCTTACAATGTCAGTGGTATAAGTACTAGTCACATACACAAGATGGCCTCTTACAATGTCAGTGGTATAAGTACTAGTCATATACACAAGATGGCCTCTTACAATGTCAGTGGTATAAGTACTTAGTCCTGTACACAAGATGGCCTCTTACAATGTCAGTGGTATAAGTACTAGTCACGTACACAAGATGGCCTCTTACAATGTCAGTGGTATAAGTACTAGTCATATACACAAGATGGCCTCTTACAATGTCAGTGGTAAGTACTAGTCCTGTACACAAGATGGCCTCTTACAATGTCAGTGGTATAAGTACTAGTCCTGTACACAAGATGGCCTCTTACAATGTCAGTGGTATAAGTACTAGTCACGTACACAAGATGGCCTCTTACAATGTCAGTGGTATAAGTACTAGTCCTGTACACAAGATGGCCTCTTACAATGTCAGTGGTATAAGTACTAGTCATATACACAAGATGGCCTCTTACAATGTCAGTGGTATAAGTACTAGTCACGTACACAAGATGGCCTCTTACAATGTCAGTGGTATAAGTACTAGTCATATACACAAGATGGCCTCTTACAATGTCAGTGGTATAAGTACTAGTCATGTACACAAGATGGCCTCTTACAATGTCAGTGGTAAGTACTAGTCCTGTACACAAGATGGCCTCTTACAATGTCAGTGGTATAAGTACTAGTCCTATACACAAGATGGCCTCTTACAATGTCAGTGGTATAAGTACTAGTCACGTACACAAGATGGCCTCTTACAATGTCAGTGTGGTAAGTACTAGTCCTGTACACAAGATGGCCTCTTACAATGTCAGTGGTATAAGTACTAGTCACATACACAAGATGGCCTCTTACAATGTCAGTGGTATAAGTACTAGTCACATACACAAGATGGCCTCTTACAATGTCAGTGGTAAGTACTAGTCCTGTACACAAGATGGCCTCTTACAATGTCAGTGGTATAAGTACTAGTCACGTACACAAGATGGCCTCTTACAATGTCAGTGGTATAAGTACTAGTCATGTACACAAGATGGCCTCTTACAATGTCAGTGGTATAAGTACTAGTCCTGTACACAAGATGGCCTCTTACAATGTCAGTGGTATAAGTACTAGTCCTGTACACAAGATGGCCTCTTACAATGTCAGTGGTATAAGTACTAGTCATATACACAAGATGGCCTCTTACAATGTCAGTGGTATAAGTACTAGTCACGTACACAAGATGGCCTCTTACAATGTCAGTGGTATAAGTACTAGTCACTGTACACAAGATGGCCTCTTACAATGTCAGTGGTATAAGTACTAGTCATATACACAAGATGGCCTCTTACAATGTCAGTGTATAAGTACTAGTCATATACACAAGATGGCCTCTTACAATGTCAGTGGTATAAGTACTAGTCATGTACACAAGATGGCCTCTTACAATGTCAGTGGTATAAGTACTAGTCATATACACAAGATGGCCTCTTACAATGTCAGTGCTATAAGTACTAGTCACATACACAAGATGGCCTCTTACAATGTCAGTGGTATAAGTACTAGTCATATACAGAAGATGGCCTCTTACAATGTCAGTGGTATAAGTACTAGTCATGTACACAAGATGGCCTCTTACAATGTCAGTGGTATAAGTACTAGTCATGTACACAAGATGGCCTCTTACAATGTCAGTGGTATAAGTACTAGTCATGTACACAAGATGGCCTCTTACAATGTCAGTGGTATAAGTACTAGTCACGTACACAAGATGGCCTCTTACAATGTCAGTGGTATAAGTACTAGTCACTGTACACAAGATGGCCTCTTACAATGTCAGTGGTATAAGTACTAGTCACGTACACAAGATGGCCTCTTACAATGTCAGTGATATAAGTACTAGTCCTGTACACAAGATGGCCTCTTACAATGTCAGTGGTATAAGTACTAGTCACGTACACAAGATGGCCTCTTACAATGTCAGTGGTATAAGTACTAGTCACGTACACAAGATGGCCTCTTACAATGTCAGTGGTATAAGTACTAGTCATGTACACAAGATGGCCTCTTACAATGTCAGTGGTATAAGTACTAGTCACGTACACAAGATGGCCTCTTACAATGTCAGTGGTATAAGTACTAGTCATGTACACAAGATGGCCTCTTACAATGTCAGTGGTAAGTACTAGTCACATACACAAGATGGCCTCTTACAATGTCAGTGGTATAAGTACTAGTCATATACACAAGATGGCCTCTTACAATGTCAGTGGTATAAGTACTAGTCACGTACACAAGATGGCCTCTTACAATGTCAGTGGTATAAGTACTAGTCACGTACACAAGATGGCCTCTTACAATGTCAGTGGTATAAGTACTAGTCATGTACACAAGATGGCCTCTTACAATGTCAGTGGTATAAGTACTAGTCACGTACACAAGATGGCCTCTTACAATGTCAGTGGTATAAGTACTAGTCCTGTACACAAGATGGCCTCTTACAATGTCAGTGGTATAAGTACTAGTCACGTACACAAGATGGCCTCTTACAATGTCAGTGGTATAAGTACTAGTCACGTACACAAGATGGCCTCTTACAATGTCAGTGGTATAAGTACTAGTCACGTACACAAGATGGCCTCTTACAATGTCAGTGGTATAAGTACTAGTCACGTACACAAGATGGCCTCTTACAATGTCAGTGGTATAAGTACTAGTCATGTACACAAGATGGCCTCTTACAATGTCAGTGGTATAAGTACTAGTCATATACACAAGATGGCCTCTTACAATGTCAGTGGTATAAGTACTAGTCCTGTACACAAGATGGCCTCTTACAATGTCAGTGATATAAGTACTAGTCCTGTACACAAGATGGCCTCTTACAATGTCAGTGGTATAAGTACTAGTCACGTACACAAGATGGCCTCTTACAATGTCAGTGGTATAAGTACTAGTCACGTACACAAGATGGCCTCTTACAATGTCAGTGATATAAGTACTAGTCCTGTACACAAGATGGCCTCTTACAATGTCAGTGGTATAAGTACTAGTCCTGTACACAAGATGGCCTCTTACAATGTCAGTGGTATAAGTACTAGTCATGTACACAAGATGGCCTCTTACAATGTCAGTGGTATAAGTACTAGTCATGTACACAAGATGGCCTCTTACAATGTCAGTGGTATAAGTACTAGTCACGTACACAAGATGGCCTCTTACAATGTCAGTGGTATAAGTACTAGTCATGTACACAAGATGGCCTCTTACAATGTCAGTGGTATAAGTACTAGTCCTGTACACAAGATGGCCTCTTACAATGTCAGTGGTATAAGTACTAGTCACGTACACAAGATGGCCTCTTACAATGTCAGTGGTATAAGTACTAGTCCTGTACACAAGATGGCCTCTTACAATGTCAGTGGTATAAGTACTAGTCATATACACAAGATGGCCTCTTACAATGTCAGTGGTATAAGTACTAGTCATGTACACAAGATGGCCTCTTACAATGTCAGTGGTATAAGTACTAGTCATGTACACAAGATGGCCTCTTACAATGTCAGTGGTATATAGTCTAGAGCCTTTACTAAGTACTAGTCACGTACACAAGATGGCCTCTTACAATGTCAGTGGTATAAGTACTAGTCATGTACACAAGATGGCCTCTTACAATGTCAGTGGTATAAGTACTAGTCATGTACACAAGATGGCCTCTTACAATGTCAGTGGTATAAGTACTAGTCATATACACAAGATGGCCTCTTACAATGTCAGTGGTATAAGTACTAGTCACGTACACAAGATGGCCTCTTACAATGTCAGTGGTATAAGTACTAGTCATATACACAAGATGGCCTCTTACAATGTCAGTGGTATAAGTACTAGTCATGTACACAAGATGGCCTCTTACAATGTCAGTGGTATAAGTACTAGTCATGTACACAAGATGGCCTCTTACAATGTCAGTGGTATAAGTACTAGTCATATACACAAGATGGCCTCTTACAATGTCAGTGGTATAAGTACTAGTCACTGTACACAAGATGGCCTCTTACAATGTCAGTGGTATAAGTACTAGTCCTGTACACAAGATGGCCTCTTACAATGTCAGTGGTAAGTACTAGTCCTGTACACAAGATGGCCTCTTACAATGTCAGTGGTATAAGTACTAGTCACGTACACAAGATGGCCTCTTACAATGTCAGTGGTATAAGTACTAGTCTGTACACAAGATGGCCTCTTACAATGTCAGTGGTATAAGTACTAGTCTGTACACAAGATGGCCTCTTACAATGTCAGTGGTGGTATAACAAGTACTAGTCATAAGTACTACAACACAAGATGGCCTCTTACAATGTCAGTGGTATAAGTACTAGTCATGTACACAAGATGGCCTCTTACAATGTCAGTGGTATAAGTACTAGTCATGTACACAAGATGGCCTCTTACAATGTCAGTGGTATAAGTACTAGTCATGTACACAAGATGGCCTCTTACAATGTCAGTGGTATAAGTACTAGTCATATGTACACAAGATGGCCTCTTACAATGTCAGT
Source organism: Argopecten irradians (assembly GCF_041381155.1). Lineage (NCBI taxonomy): Eukaryota > Metazoa > Mollusca > Bivalvia > Pectinida > Pectinidae > Argopecten > Argopecten irradians. Next base: position 42,897,978 of record NC_091144.1, read on the forward strand.
GGTATAAGTACTAGTCATATACACAAGATGGCCTCTTACAATGTCAGTGGTATAAGTACTAGTCATATACACAAGATGGCCTCTTACAATGTCAGTGGTATAAGTACTAGTCATGTACACAAGATGGCCTCTTACAATGTCAGTGGTATAAGTACTAGTCATATACACAAGATGGCCTCTTACAATGTCAGTGGTATAAGTACTAGTCATGTACACAAGATGGCCTCTTACAATGTCAGTGGTATAAGTACTAGTCATGTACACAAGATGGCCTCTTACAATGTCAGTGGTATAAGTACTAGTCATGTACACAAGATGGCCTCTTACAATGTCAGTGGTATAAGTACTAGTCATGTACACAAGATGGCCTCTTACAATGTCAGTGGTATAAGTACTAGTCATATACACAAGATGGCCTCTTACAATGTCAGTGGTATAAGTACTAGTCATGTACACAAGATGGCCTCTTACAATGTCAGTGGTATAAGTACTAGTCATGTACACAAGATGGCCTCTTACAATGTCAGTGGTATAAGTACTAGTCATGTACACAAGATGGCCTCTTACAATGTCAGTGGTATAAGTACTAGTCACAATGCCTCTTACAATGATAAAGTACTAGTCTACACAAATGGCCTCTTACAATGTCAGTGGTATAAGTACTAGTCTGTACACAAGATGGCCTCTTACAATGTCAGTGGTATAAGTACTAGTCATGTACACAAGATGGCCTCTTACAATGTCAGTGGTATAAGTACTAGTCATGTACACAAGATGGCCTCTTACAATGTCAGTGGTATAAGTACTAGTCACGTACACAAGATGGCCTCTTACAATGTCAGTGGTATAAGTACTAGTCATGTACACAAGATGGCCTCTTACAATGTCAGTGGTATAAGTACTAGTCATGTACACAAGATGGCCTCTTACAATGTCAGTGGTATAAGTACTAGTCTGTACACAAGATGGCCTCTTACAATGTCAGTGGTATAAGTACTAGTCATGTACACAAGATGGCCTCTTACAATGTCAGTGGTATAAGTACTAGTCATATACACAAGATGGCCTCTTACAATGTCAGTGGTATAAGTACTAGTCACGTACACAAGATGGCCTCTTACAATGTCAGTGGTATAAGTACTAGTCATATACACAAGATGGCCTCTTACAATGTCAGTGGTATAAGTACTAGTCATATACACAAGATGGCCTCTTACAATGTCAGTGGTATAAGTACTAGTCACGTACACAAGATGGCCTCTTACAATGTCAGTGGTATAAGTACTAGTCATGTACACAAGATGGCCTCTTACAATGTCAGTGGTATAAGTACTAGTCATGTACACAAGATGGCCTCTTACAATGTCAGTGGTATAAGTACTAGTCATGTACACAAGATGGCCTCTTACAATGTCAGTGGTATAGTACTAGTCTTACACAAGATGGCCTCTTACAATGTCAGTGGTATAAGTACTAGTCATATACACAAGATGGCCTCTTACAATGTCAGTGGTATAAGTACTAGTCATGTACACAAGATGGCCTCTTACAATGTCAGTGGTATAAGTACTAGTCATGTACACAAGATGGCCTCTTACAATGTCAGTGGTATAAGTACTAGTCACGTACACAAGATGGCCTCTTACAATGTCAGTGGTATAAGTACTAGTCTGTACACAAGATGGCCTCTTACAATGTCAGTGGTATAAGTACTAGTCATGTACACAAGATGGCCTCTTACAATGTCAGTGGTATAAGTACTATAGTCATATACACAAGATGGCCTCTTACAATGTCAGTGGTATAAGTACTAGTCCTGTACACAAGATGGCCTCTTACAATGTCAGTGGTATAAGTACTAGTCCTATACACAAGATGGCCTCTTACAATGTCAGTGGTATAAGTACTAGTCATGTACACAAGGTGGCCTCTTACAATGTCAGTGGTATAAGTACTAGTCACGTACACAAGATGGCCTCTTACAATGTCAGTGGTATAAGTACTAGTCATATACACAAGATGGCCTCTTACAATGTCAGTGGTATAAGTACTAGTCATGTACACAAGATGGCCTCTTACAATGTCAGTGGTATAAGTACTAGTCATGTACACAAGATGGCCTCTTACAATGTCAGTGGTATAAGTACTAGTCATGTACACAAGATGGCCTCTTACAATGTCAGTGGTATAAGTACTAGTCACGTACACAAGATGGCCTCTTACAATGTCAGTGGTATAAGTACTAGTCACGTACACAAGATGGCCTCTTACAATGTCAGTGGTATAAGTACTAGTCATGTACACAAGATGGCCTCTTACAATGTCAGTGTATAAGTACTAGTCATCGTACACAAGATGGCCTCTTACAATGTCAGTGGTATAAGTACTAGTCAGTACACAAGATGGCCTCTTACAATGTCAGTGGTATAAGTACTAGTGTACACAAGATGGCCTCTTACAATGTCAGTGGTATAAGTACTAGTCACTGTACACAAGATGGCCTCTTACAATGTCAGTGGTATAAGTACTAGTCAGTATACACAAGATGGCCTCTTACAATGTCAGTGGTATAAGTACTAGTCATGTACACAAGATGGCCTCTTACAATGTCAGTGGTATAAGTACTAGTCATATACACAAGATGGCCTCTTACAATGTCAGTGGTATAAGTACTAGTCATATACACAAGATGGCCTCTTACAATGTCAGTGGTATAAGTACTAGTCATGTACACAAGATGGCCTCTTACAATGTCAGTGGTATAAGTACTTACTAGTCCTGTACACAAGATGGCCTCTTACAATGTCAGTGGTATAAGTACTAGTCATGTACACAAGATGGCCTCTTACAATGTCAGTGGTATAAGTACTAGTCATGTACACAAGATGGCCTCTTACAATGTCAGTGGTATAAGTACTAGTCACGTACACAAGATGGCCTCTTACAATGTCAGTGGTATAAGTACTAGTCACGTACACAAGATGGCCTCTTACAATGTCAGTGATATAAGTACTAGTCACGTACACAAGATGGCCTCTTACAATGTCAGTGGTATAAGTACTAGTCATGTACACAAGATGGCCTCTTACAATGTCAGTGGTATAAGTACTAGTCATATACACAAGATGGCCTCTTACAATGTCAGTGGTATAAGTACTAGTCATGTACACAAGATGGCCTCTTACAATGTCAGTGGTATAAGTACTAGTCATATACACAAGATGGCCTCTTACAATGTCAGTGGTATAAGTACTAGTCATGTACACAAGATGGCCTCTTACAATGTCAGTGGTATAAGTACTAGTCATGTACACAAGATGGCCTCTTACAATGTCAGTGGTATAAGTACTAGTCATGTACACAAGATGGCCTCTTACAATGTCAGTGGTATAAGTACTAGTCATGTACACAAGATGGCCTCTTACAATGTCAGTGGTATAAGTACTAGTCATGTACACAAGATGGCCTCTTACAATGTCAGTGGTATAAGTACTAGTCACGTACACAAGATGGCCTCTTACAATGTCAGTGGTATAAGTACTAGTCACGTACACAAGATGGCCTCTTACAATGTCAGTGGTATAAGTACTAGTCACGTACACAAGATGGCCTCTTACAATGTCAGTGGTATAAGTACTAGTCCTGTACACAAGATGGCCTCTTACAATGTCAGTGGTATAAGTACTAGTCAGTACACAAGATGGCCTCTTACAATGTCAGTGGTATAAGTACTAGTCATATACACAAGATGGCCTCTTACAATGTCAGTGGTATAAGTACTAGTCATGTACACAAGATGGCCTCTTACAATGTCAGTGGTATAAGTACTAGTCATATACACAAGATGGCCTCTTACAATGTCAGTGGTATAAGTACTAGTCACGTACACAAGATGGCCTCTTACAATGTCAGTGGTATAAGTACTAGTCATATACACAAGATGGCCTCTTACAATGTCAGTGGTATAAGTACTAGTCATATACACAAGATGGCCTCTTACAATGTCAGTGGTATAAGTACTAGTCATGTACACAAGATGGCCCTCTTACAATGTCAGTGGTATAAGTACTAGTCTACGTACACAAGATGGCCTCTTACAATGTCAGTGGTATAAGTACTAGTCATATACACAAGATGGCCTCTTACAATGTCAGTGGTATAAGTACTAGTCATGTACACAAGATGGCCTCTTACAATGTCAGTGGTATAAGTACTAGTCACGTACACAAGATGGCCTCTTACAATGTCAGTGGTATAAGTACTAGTCATATACACAAGATGGCCTCTTACAATGTCAGTGGTAGGTAGTACTAGTCATAGTACACAAGATGGCCTCTTACAATGTCAGGTATAAGTACTAGGCCTCTTACAATGTCAGTGGTATAAGTACTAGTCATGTACACAAGATGGCCTCTTACAATGTCAGTGGTATAAGTACTAGTCATAACAAGATGGCCTCTTACAATGTCAGTGGTATAAGTACTAGTCATACACAAGATGGCCTCTTACAATGTCAGTGGTATAAGTACTAGTCATGTACACAAGATGGCCTCTTACAATGTCAGTGGTATAAGTACTAGTCATGTACACAAGATGGCCTCTTACAATGTCAGTGGTATAAGTACTAGTCATGTACACAAGATGGCCTCTTACAATGTCAGTGGTATAAGTACTAGTCATGTACACAAGATGGCCTCTTACAATGTCAGTGGTATAAGTACTAGTCACGTACACAAGATGGCCTCTTACAATGTCAGTGGTATAAGTACTAGTCATGTACACAAGATGGCCTCTTACAATGTCAGTGGTATAAGTACTAGTCATGTACACAAGATGGCCTCTTACAATGTCAGTGGTATAAGTACTAGTCACGTACACAAGATGGCCTCTTACAATGTCAGTGGTATAAGTACTAGTCATATACACAAGATGGCCTCTTACAATGTCAGTGGTATAAGTACTAGTCATATACACAAGATGGCCTCTTACAATGTCAGTGGTATAAGTACTAGTCCTGTACACAAGATGGCCTCTTACAATGTCAGTGGTATAAGTACTAGTCATATACACAAGATGGCCTCTTACAATGTCAGTGGTATAAGTACTAGTCATATACACAAGATGGCCTCTTACAATGTCAGTGATATAAGTACTAGTCCTGTACACAAGATGGCCTCTTACAATGTCAGTGGTATAAGTACTAGTCACGTACACAAGATGGCCTCTTACAATGTCAGTGGTATAAGTACTAGTCATATACACAAGATGGCCTCTTACAATGTCAGTGGTATAAGTACTAGTCATGTACACAAGATGGCCTCTTACAATGTCAGTGGTATAAGTACTAGTCATGTACACAAGATGGCCTCTTACAATGTCAGTGGTATAAGTACTAGTCATGTACACAAGATGGCCTCTTACAATGTCAGTGGTATAAGTACTAGTCATGTACACAAGATGGCCTCTTACAATGTCAGTGGTATAAGTACTAGTCCTGTACACAAGATGGCCTCTTACAATGTCAGTGGTATAAGTACTAGTCATATACACAAGATGGCCTCTTACAATGTCAGTGGTATAAGTACTAGTCATATACACAAGATGGCCTCTTACAATGTCAGTGGTATAAGTACTAGTCATGTACACAAGATGGCCTCTTACAATGTCAGTGGTATAAGTACTAGTCATGTACACAAGATGGCCTCTTACAATGTCAGTGGTATAAGTACTAGTCACTGTACACAAGATGGCCTCTTACAATGTCAGTGGTATAAGTACTAGTCATGTACACAAGATGGCCTCTTACAATGTCAGTGGTATAAGTACTAGTCATACACAAGATGGCCTCTTACAATGTCAGTGGTATAAGTACTAGTCATGTACACAAGATGGCCTCTTACAATGTCAGTGGTATAAGTACTAGTCATGTACACAAGATGGCCTCTTACAATGTCAGTGGTATAAGTACTAGTCATATACACAAGATGGCCTCTTACAATGTCAGTGGTATAAGTACTAGTCATATACACAAGATGGCCTCTTACAATGTCAGTGGTATAAGTACTAGTCATATACACAAGATGGCCTCTTACAATGTCAGTGGTATAAGTACTAGTCACGTACACAAGATGGCCTCTTACAATGTCAGTGGTATAAGTACAAGTCTTAATATACACAAGATGGCCTCTTACAATGTCAGTGGTATAAGTACTAGTCATGTACACAAGATGGCCTCTTACAATGTCAGTGGTATAAGTACTAGTCATATACACAAGATGGCCTCTTACAATGTCAGTGGTATAAGTACTAGTCATGTACACAAGATGGCCTCTTACAATGTCAGTGGTATAAGTACTAGTCACGTACACAAGATGGCCTCTTACAATGTCAGTGGTATAAGTACTAGTCACGTACACAAGATGGCCTCTTACAATGTCAGTGGTATAAGTACTAGTCATATACACAAGATGGCCTCTTACAATGTCAGTGGTATAAGTACTAGTCATATACACAAGATGGCCTCTTACAATGTCAGTGGTATAAGTACTAGTCATATACACAAGATGGCCTCTTACAATGTCAGTGGTATAAGTACTAGTCACGTACACAAGATGGCCTCTTACAATGTCAGTGGTATAAGTACTAGTCATATACACAAGATGGCCTCTTACAATGTCAGTGGTATAAGTACTAGTCATGTACACAAGATGGCCTCTTACAATGTCAGTGGTATAAGTACTAGTCATGTACACAAGATGGCCTCTTACAATGTCAGTGGTATAAGTACTAGTCCTGTACACAAGATGGCCTCTTACAATGTCAGTGGTATAAGTACTAGTCATGTACACAAGATGGCCTCTTACAATGTCAGTGGTATAAGTACTAGTCACGTACACAAGATGGCCTCTTACAATGTCAGTGGTATAAGTACTAGTCATGTACACAAGATGGCCTCTTACAATGTCAGTGGTATAAGTACTAGTCATATACACAAGATGGCCTCTTACAATGTCAGTGGTATAAGTACTAGTCCTGTACACAAGATGGCCTCTTACAATGTCAGTGGTATAAGTACTAGTCACGTACACAAGATGGCCTCTTACAATGTCAGTGGTATAAGTACTAGTCATGTACACAAGATGGCCTCTTACAATGTCAGTGATATAAGTACTAGTCATGTACACAAGATGGCCTCTTACAATGTCAGTGGTATAAGTACTAGTCATATACACAAGATGGCCTCTTACAATGTCAGTGGTTATAAGTACTCAGTATACATTACACAAGATGGCCTCTTACAATGTCAGTGGTATAAGTACTAGTCCTGTACACAAGATGGCCTCTTACAATGTCAGTGGTATAAGTACTAGTCACGTACACAAGATGGCCTCTTACAATGTCAGTGGTATAAGTACTTGTCATATATACACAATATGGCCTCTTACAATGTCAGTGGTATAAGTACTAGTCCTGTACACAAGATGGCCTCTTACAATGTCAGTGGTATAAGTACTAGTCATATACACAAGATGGCCTCTTACAATGTCAGTGGTATAAGTACTAGTCATGTACACAAGATGGCCTCTTACAATGTCAGTGGTATAAGTACTAGTCACGTACACAAGATGGCCTCTTACAATGTCAGTGGTATAAGTACTAGTCACGTACACAAGATGGCCTCTTACAATGTCAGTGGTATAAGTACTAGTCATATATACACAATAAGGCCTCTTACAATGTCAGTGGTATAAGTACTAGTCCTGTACACAAGATGGCCTCTTACAATGTCAGTGGTATAAGTACTAGTCACGTACACAAGATGGCCTCTTACAATGTCAGTGATATAAGTACTAGTCCTGTACACAAGATGGCCTCTTACAATGTCAGTGGTATAAGTACTAGTCACGTACACAAGATGGCCTCTTACAATGTCAGTGGTATAAGTACTAGTCATATACACAATATGGCCTCTTACAATGTCAGTGGTATAAGTACTAGTCATGTACACAAGATGGCCTCTTACAATGTCAGTGGTATAAGTACTAGTCACTACACAAGATGGCCTCTTACAATGTCAGTGGTATAAGTACTAGTCATATACACAAGATGGCCTCTTACAATGTCAGTGGTATAAGTACTAGTCATATACACAAGATGGCCTCTTACAATGTCAGTGGTATAAGTACTAGTCACTTACACAAGATGGCCTCTTACAATGTCAGTGGTATAAGTACTAGTCATATACACAAGATGGCCTCTTACAATGTCAGTGGTATAAGTACTAGTCATATACACAAGATGGCCTCTTACAATGTCAGTGGTATAAGTACTAGTCACTGTACACAAGATGGCCTCTTACAATGTCAGTGGTATAAGTACTAGTCACTATACACAAGATGGCCTCTTACAATGTCAGTGGTATAAGTACTAGTCATATACACAAGATGGCCTCTTACAATGTCAGTGGTATAAGTACTAGTCATATACACAAGATGGCCTCTTACAATGTCAGTGGTATAAGTACTAGTCATGTACACAAGATGGCCTCTTACAATGTCAGTGGTATAAGTACTAGTCACGTACACAAGATGGCCTCTTACAATGTCAGTGGTATAAGTACTAGTCACATACACAAGATGGCCTCTTACAATGTCAGTGGTATAAGTACTAGTCATATACAGAAGATGGCCTCTTACAATGTCAGTGGTATAAGTACTAGTCATATACAGAAGATGGCCTCTTACAATGTCAGTGGTATAAGTACTAGTCATATACACAAGATGGCCTCTTACAATGTCAGTGGTATAAGTACTAGTCCGTACACAAGATGGCCTCTTACAATGTCAGTGGTATAAGTACTAGTCAGTACACAAGATGGCCTCTTACAATGTCAGTGGTATAAGTACTAGTCATATACACAAGATGGCCTCTTACAATGTCAGTGGTATAAGTACTAGTCATATACACAAGATGGCCTCTTACAATGTCAGTGGTATAAGTACTAGTCATGTACACAAGATGGCCTCTTACAATGTCAGTGGTATAAGTACTAGTCATATACACAAGATGGCCTCTTACAATGTCAGTGGTATAAGTAAGTAACTAGTCCTGTACACAAGATGGCCTCTTACAATGTCAGTGGTATAAGTACTAGTCACGTACACAAGAATGGCCTCTTACAATGTCAGTGGTATAAGTACTAGTCACATACACAAGATGGCCTCTTACAATGTCAGTGGTATAAGTACTAGTCATATACACAAGATGGCCTCTTACAATGTCAGTGGTATAAGTACTAGTCATGTACACAAGATGGCCTCTTACAATGTCAGTGGTATAAGTACTAGTCACGTACACAAGATGGCCTCTTACAATGTCAGTGGTATAAGTACTAGTCATATACACAAGATGGCCTCTTACAATGTCAGTGGTATAAGTACTAGTCATATACACAAGATGGCCTCTTACAATGTCAGTGATATAAGTACTAGTCATGTACACAAGATGGCCTCTTACAATGTCAGTGGTATAAGTACTAGTCATATACACAAGATGGCCTCTTACAATGTCAGTGGTATAAGTACTAGTCATGTACACAAGATGGCCTCTTACAATGTCAGTGGTATAAGTACTAGTCACGTACACAAGATGGCCTCTTACAATGTCAGTGGTATAAGTACTAGTCACGTACACAAGATGGCCTCTTACAATGTCAGTGGTAAGTACTAGTCCTGTACACAAGATGGCCTCTTACAATGTCAGTGGTATAAGTACTAGTCACGTACACAAGATGGCCTCTTACAATGTCAGTGGTATAAGTACTAGTCATATACACAAGATGGCCTCTTACAATGTCAGTGGTATAAGTACTAGTCATGTACACAAGATGGCCTCTTACAATGTCAGTGGTATAAGTACTAGTCCTGTACACAAGATGGCCTCTTACAATGTCAGTGGTATAAGTACTAGTCACGTACACAAAGTAAGTATGGTACACAAGATGCCTCTTACAATGTCAGTGGTATAAGTACTAGTCCTGTACACAAGATGGCCTCTTACAATGTCAGTGGTATAAGTACTAGTCATATACACAAGATGGCCTCTTACAATGTCAGTGGTATAAGTACTAGTCATGTACACAAGATGGCCTCTTACAATGTCAGTGGTATAAGTACTAGTCACGTACACAAGATGGCCTCTTACAATGTCAGTGGTATAAGTACTAGTCACGTACACAAGATGGCCTCTTACAATGTCAGTGGTATAAGTACTAGTCATATACACAAGATGGCCTCTTACAATGTCAGTGGTATAAGTACTAGTCATATACACAAGATGGCCTCTTACAATGTCAGTGGTATAAGTACTAGTCATGTACACAAGATGGCCTCTTACAATGTCAGTGGTATAAGTACTAGTCATGTACACAAGATGGCCTCTTACAATGTCAGTGGTATAAGTACTAGTCATATACACAAGATGGCCTCTTACAATGTCAGTGGTATAAGTACTAGTCATGTACACAAGATGGCCTCTTACAATGTCAGTGGTATAAGTACTAGTCCTGTACACAAGATGGCCTCTTACAATGTCAGTGGTATAAGTACTAGTCATGTACACAAGATGGCCTCTTACAATGTCAGTGGTATAAGTACTAGTCATATACACAAGATGGCCTCTTACAATGTCAGTGGTATAAGTACTAGTCATGTACACAAGATGGCCTCTTACAATGTCAGTGGTATAAGTACTAGTCATGTACACAAGATGGCCTCTTACAATGTCAGTGGTATAAGTACTAGTCCTATACACAAGATGGCCTCTTACAATGTCAGTGGTATAAGTACTAGTCACGTACACAAGATGGCCTCTTACAATGTCAGTGGTATAAGTACTAGTCCTGTACACAAGATGGCCTCTTACAATGTCAGTGGTATAAGTACTAGTCATATACACAAGATGGCCTCTTACAATGTCAGTGGTATAAGTACTAGTCATATACACAAGATGGCCTCTTACAATGTCAGTGGTATAAGTACTAGTCATATACACAAGATGGCCTCTTACAATGTCAGTGGTATAAGTACTAGTCATGTACACAAGATGGCCTCTTACAATGTCAGTGGTATAAGTACTAGTCACGTACACAAGATGGCCTCTTACAATGTCAGTGGTATAAGTACAAGTCATATATACACAATAAGGCCTCTTACAATGTCAGTGGTATAAGTACTAGTCCTGTACACAAGATGGCCTCTTACAATGTCAGTGGTATAAGTACTAGTCATGTACACAAGATGGCCTCTTACAATGTCAGTGGTATAAGTACTAGTCACGTACACAAGATGGCCTCTTACAATGTCAGTGGTATAAGTACTAGTCATATACACAAGATGGCCTCTTACAATGTCAGTGGTATAAGTACTAGTCATGTACACAAGATGGCCTCTTACAATGTCAGTGGTATAAGTACTAGTCATCATACACAAGATGGCCTCTTACAATGTCAGTGGTATAAGTACTAGTCATGTACACAAGATGGCCTCTTACAATGTCAGTGGTATAAGTACTAGTCATGTACACAAGATGGCCTCTTACAATGTCAGTGGTATAAGTACTAGTCATGTACACAAGATGGCCTCTTACAATGTCAGTGGTATAAGTACTAAAGTCAAATACACAAGATGGCCTCTTACAATGTCAGTGGTATAAGTACTAGTCATATACACAAGATGGCCTCTTACAATGTCAGTGGTATAAGTACTAGTCATGTACACAAGATGGCCTCTTACAATGTCAGTGGTATAAGTACTAGTCACGTACACAAGATGGCCTCTTACAATGTCAGTGGTATAAGTACTAGTCCTATACACAAGATGGCCTCTTACAATGTCAGTGGTATAAGTACTAGTCACGTACACAAGATGGCCTCTTACAATGTCAGTGGTATAAGTACTAGTCCTGTACACAAGATGGCCTCTTACAATGTCAGTGGTATAAGTACTAGTCACGTACACAAGAATGCCTCTTACAATGTCAGTGCTAAAAGTACTAGTCACGTACACAAGATGGCCTCTTACAATGTCAGTGGTATAAGTACTAGTCATATACACAAGATGGCCTCTTACAATGTCAGTGGTATAAGTACTAGTCATATACACAAGATGGCCTCTTACAATGTCAGTGGTATAAGTACTAGTCATATACACAAGATGGCCTCTTACAATGTCAGTGGTATAAGTACTAGTCACGTACACAAGATGGCCTCTTACAATGTCAGTGGTATAAGTACTAGTCACGTACACAAGATGGCCTCTTACAATGTCAGTGGTATAAGTACTAGTCACGTACACAAGATGGCCTCTTACAATGTCAGTGGTATAAGTACTAGTCATGTACACAAGATGGCCTCTTACAATGTCAGTGGTATAAGTACTAGTCATGTACACAAGATGGCCTCTTACAATGTCAGTGGTATAAGTACTAGTCATATACACAAGATGGCCTCTTACAATGTCAGTGGTATAAGTACTAGTCACGTACACAAGATGGCCTCTTACAATGTCAGTGATATAAGTACTAGTCCTGTACACAAGATGGCCTCTTACAATGTCAGTGGTATAAGTACTAGTCACGTACACAAGATGGCCTCTTACAATGTCAGTGGTATAAGTACTAGTCACGTACACAAGATGGCCTCTTACAATGTCAGTGATATAAGTACTAGTCATATACACAAGATGGCCTAGCTCTTACAATGTCAGTGGTATAAGTACTAGTCTTGTACACAAGATGGCCTCTTACAATGTCAGTGGTATAAGTACTAGTCCTGTACACAAGATGGCCTCTTACAATGTCAGTGGTATAAGTACTAGTCACGTACACAAGATGGCCTCTTACAATGTCAGTGGTATAAGTACTAGTCATATACACAAGATGGCCTCTTACAATGTCAGTGGTATAAGTACTAGTCATATACACAAGATGGCCTCTTACAATGTCAGTGGTATAAGTACTAGTCATATACACAAGATGGCCTCTTACAATGTCAGTGGTATAAGTACTAGTCATATACACAAGATGGCCTCTTACAATGTCAGTGGTATAAGTACTAGTCATGTACACAAGATGGCCTCTTACAATGTCAGTGGTATAAGTACTAGTCATGTACACAAGATGGCCTCTTACAATGTCAGTGGTATAAGTACTAGTCATGTACACAAGATGGCCTCTTACAATGTCAGTGGTATAAGTACTAGTCACGTACACAAGATGGCCTCTTACAATGTCAGTAGTAAGTACTAGTCCTGTACACAAGATGGCCTCTTACAATGTCAGTGGTATAAGTACTAGTCATATACACAAGATGGCCTCTTACAATGTCAGTGGTATAAGTACTAGTCCTGTACACAAGATGGCCTCTTACAATGTCAGTGGTATAAGTACTAGTCATGTACACAAGATGGCCTCTTACAATGTCAGTGGTATAAGTACTAGTCATGTACACAAGATGGCCTCTTACAATGTCAGTGGTATAAGTACTAGTCATGTACACAAGATGGCCTCTTACAATGTCAGTGGTATAAGTACTAGTCCTATACACAAGATGGCCTCTTACAATGTCAGTGGTATAAGTACTAGTCACGTACACAAGATGGCCTCTTACAATGTCAGTAGTAAGTACTAGTCCTGTACACAAGATGGCCTCTTACAATGTCAGTGGTATAAGTACTAGTCATATACACAAGATGGCCTCTTACAATGTCAGTGGTATAAGTACTAGTCATATACACAAGATGGCCTCTTACAATGTCAGTGGTATAAGTACTAGTCCTGTACACAAGATGGCCTCTTACAATGTCAGTGGTATAAGTACTAGTCAGTACACAAGATGGCCTCTTACAATGTCAGTGGTATAAGTACTAGTCATGTACACAAGATGGCCTCTTACAATGTCAGTGGTATAAGTACTAGTCATATACACAAGATGGCTCTCTTACAATGTCAGTGGTATAAGTACTAGTCACGTACACAAGATGGCCTCTTACAATGTCAGTGGTATAAGTACTAGTCACGTACACAAGATGGCCTCTTACAATGTCAGTGGTATAAGTACTAGTCATGTACACAAGATGGCCTCTTACAATGTCAGTGGTATAAGTACTAGTCATATACACAAGATGGCCTCTTACAATGTCAGTGGTATAAGTACTAGTCATATACACAAGATGGCCTCTTACAATGTCAGTGGTATAAGTACTAGTCACGTACACAAGATGGCCTCTTACAATGTCAGTGGTATAAGTACTAGTCATATACACAAGATGGCCTCTTACAATGTCAGTGGTATAAGTACTAGTCCTGTACACAAGATGGCCTCTTACAATGTCAGTGGTATAAGTACTAGTCTGTACACAAGATGGCCTCTTACAATGTCAGTGGTATAAGTACTAGTCACGTACACAAGATGGCCTCTTACAATGTCAGTGGTATAAGTACTAGTCTTGTACACAAGATGGCCTCTTACAATGTCAGTGGTATAAGTACTAGTCATGTACACAAGATGGCCTCTTACAATGTCAGTGGTATAAGTACTAGTCATGTACACAAGATGTCCTCTTTCATTGTCAGTGGTATAAGCACTTGTCATATACACAAGATGGCTAGCTCTTACAATGTCAGTGGTATAAGTACTAGTCTTGTACACAAGATGGCCTCTTACAATGTCAGTGGTATAAGTACTAGTCACGTACACAAGATGGCCTCTTACAATGTCAGTGGTATAAGTACTAGTCATATACACAAGATGGCCTCTTACAATGTCAGTGGTATAAGTACTAGTCATGTACACAAGATGGCCTCTTACAATGTCAGTGGTATAAGTACTAGTCACTGTACACAAGATGGCCTCTTACAATGTCAGTGGTATAAGTACTAGTCACGTACACAAGATGGCCTCTTACAATGTCAGTGGTATAAGTACTAGTCATGTACACAAGATGGCCTCTTACAATGTCAGTGGTATAAGTACTAGTCTGTACACAAGATGGCCTCTTACAATGTCAGTGGTATAAGTACTAGTCATATACACAAGATGGCCTCTTACAATGTCAGTGGTATAAGTACTAGTCATGTACACAAGATGGCCTCTTACAATGTCAGTGGTATAAGTACTAGTCACTATACACAAGATGGCCTCTTACAATGTCAGTGGTATAAGTACTAGTCACATGTACACAAGATGGCCTCTTACAATGTCAGTGGTATAAGTACTAGTCATGTACACAAGAATGGCCTCTTACAATGTCAGTGGTATAAGTACTAGTCACGTACACAAGATGGCCTCTTACAATGTCAGTGGTATAAGTACTAGTCATGTACACAAGATGGCCTCTTACAATGTCAGTGGTAAGTACTAGTCACGTACACAAGATGGCCTCTTACAATGTCAGTGGTATAAGTACTAGTCATATACACAAGATGGCCTCTTACAATGTCAGTGGTATAAGTACTAGTCATGTACACAAGATGGCCTCTTACAATGTCAGTGGTATAAGTACTAGTCATGTACACAAGATGGCCTCTTACAATGTCAGTGGTATAAGTACTAGTCATGTACACAAGATGGCCTCTTACAATGTCAGTGGTATAAGTACTAGTCATGTACACAAGATGGCCTCTTACAATGTCAGTGGTATAAGTACTAGTCATGTACACAAGATGGCCTCTTACAATGTCAGTGGTATAAGTACTAGTCATGTACACAAGATGGCCTCTTACAATGTCAGTGGTATAAGTACTAGTCATGTACACAAGATGGCCTCTTACAATGTCAGTGGTATAAGTACTAGTCATGTACACAAGATGGCCTCTTACAATGTCAGTGGTATAAGTACTAGTCACGTACACAAGATGGCCTCTTACAATGTCAGTGGTATAAGTACTAGTCATGTACACAAGATGGCCTCTTACAATGTCAGTGGTATAAGTACTAGTCATGTACACAAGATGGCCTCTTACAATGTCAGTGGTATAAGTACTAGTCATGTACACAAGATGGCCTCTTACAATGTCAGTGGTATAAGTACTAGTCACGTACACAACAAGATGGCCTCTTACAATGTCAGTGGTATAAGTACTAGTCATATACACAAGATGGCCTCTTACAATGTCAGTGGTATAAGTACTAGTCATGTACACAAGATGGCCTCTTACAATGTCAGTGGTATAAGTACTAGTCACGTACACAAGATGGCCTCTTACAATGTCAGTGGTATAAGTACTAGTCATATACACAAGATGGCCTCTTACAATGTCAGTGGTATAAGTACTAGTCATATACACAAGATGGCCTCTTACAATGTCAGTGGTATAAGTACTAGTCACGTACACAAGATGGCCTCTTACAATGTCAGTGGTATAAGTACTAGTCATGTACACAAGATGGCCTCTTACAATGTCAGTGGTATAAGTACTAGTCATGTACACAAGATGGCCTCTTACAATGTCAGTGGTATAAGTACTAGTCACTGTACACAAGATGGCCTCTTACAATGTCAGTGGTATAAGTACTAGTCATATACACAAGATGGCCTCTTACAATGTCAGTGGTATAAGTACTAGTCATGTACACAAGATGGCCTCTTACAATGTCAGTGGTATAAGTACTAGTCATATACACAAGATGGCCTCTTACAATGTCAGTGGTATAAGTACTAGTCATGTACACAAGATGGCCTCTTACAATGTCAGTGGTATAAGTACTAGTCATGTACACAAGATGGCCTCTTACAATGTCAGTGGTATAAGTACTAGTCACGTACACAAGATGGCCTCTTACAATGTCAGTGGTATAAGTACTAGTCATGTACACAAGATGGCCTCTTACAATGTCAGTGGTATAAGTACTAGTCATATACACAAGATGGCCTCTTACAATGTCAGTGGTAAGTACTAGTCCTGTACACAAGATGGCCTCTTACAATGTCAGTGGTATAAGTACTAGTCCTGTACACAAGATGGCCTCTTACAATGTCAGTGGTATAAGTACTAGTCCTGTACACAAGATGGCCTCTTACAATGTCAGTGGTATAAGTACACTAGTCAGTGTAAGTACTAGTGTACACAAAATGGCCTCTTACAATGTCAGTGGTATAAGTACTAGTCACGTACACAAGATGGCCTCTTACAATGTCAGTGGTAAAAGTACTAGTCACGTACACAAGATTGCCTCTCTTTTTAGCTAAGGGCAGGTGAGCTTATGTCACGTTGCAGCGTAAGTCGTCAATATTTCCTTTAATCGCTACTAGTCATAGGATTCTACATTCATTAGCCCACCATTATCAGATGGGGGAATATTCAAATTGCCTTTCGTCCATGGTCCGTCGTCCTTCCGTCCGTCTGTCCATCCGTTAACAATTATTGTTACTGTTATTTCTCAGAAAGTACTGAAGGGATCTTTCTCAAATTTCATATGTCAATTCCCCTAGGAACCTAGTTGTGCATATTGCATTTTGGGACTGATCGGTCAACAAGATGGCCGCCTGTGGATTTTGATAGTTAAAGTTTGTTACCGCTATTTGTCAAAAAGTGCTGAAGGGATCTTTCTCCAATTTCGTATACAGGTTTCCCTAGGACCCTAGTTGTGCATATTGTATTTTGGGACGGATCGGTAAACAAGATGACCGACGACCATCTTGGATTTTGATATTTAAAGTTTGTTATCGCTATTTCTCAGAAAGTACTGAAGGGATCTTTCTTAAATTCCATGCATAGTTTCCCCTTGTACCCTAGTTGTGCATAGTACCTTTAAGGATTGATCCACAATGCCTTTCAGGACCGATCGGTAAACAAGATGGCCAACCGGCCGCCATCTTAGATTTCATTGTTGAAGTTTTTACCACTATTTCTTAGAAAGTACTATAGCGATCTGTCTCAAATTTTATATGTAGTGTGTTTGAAAAAGTTTGGAAAGCAGGGAAAAGATCCCTCTTTCCATTGTCAAACATAGATAATTCTTTGGTGGGCGCCAAGATCCCTCTGAAATCTCTTGTTGTATTTGGCTAGAAACATCCTTTGGGGATGGAAAACAGAGTTTGAATGAATTTTGTGTCTGACCCCCTGGGGGCAGGAGGGGCGGGGCCCAATAGAGGAAATAGAGGTAAATCCTTTAATCGCTACTAGTCATAGAGTTCTGTATGGATTGTAACCAAATTGAGCCAGAAATATTCTTGGGGGAAGGGGAATAGACTGTGTATAAATTTTGGCTCCGACTCCCCCATCCATACATAGTCTTGAAGAATTTTGTGCAAAATACAAAATTTGTACCAATTTTCCAGAATATCATAGTATGAAAAACACTATTAACTGTGTCATATACAATCAACAAAATTTCAACTCTTGAAAAATGTTGCTCTTCCTAACATACCAAATTGAATATAAATCTCAAATTGTCATCATGCATCATCCATCATCATGCACCATCTGTCGAGCACTGTGCGTAAACTTTTCATTCAAACGACTTCTTCTCAATAACCGAAAGACCCAGGGTACTGTGGCATGCTGGAATTAAGAGCTATCAAATTGTTCAAATCAATGACCTTAATTGACCTTCATTCAAGGTCACAGGGATCAAAAGGCTAAAATCTTTAAACAAATTCTTCTCAAGAACCGATAGGTCGAGGGTACTCATATTGGGCATGCAGCATGTTGGAATGATGGGCTACTACCTAAGAGGCCTAAAGACTAGATATTGGACTTGTAGCATGTTGGCATGAAGAGATACCATGTTAATTAATTTGAATGACCTTGACCTTCATTCAAGGTCTACCGTAATTCATCAAATATATCAGCAACTGAACTTCTTCTATTAAGAGTATTGCCTTAATTATTTGCCACTACTATTTTTTGAGGTGTTATGCTAATAGTCAGATGACCATGGGCCTCTTGATACAATGCCTGCAAAAATTTTAGATACTTTGATTAAGAATAAGAATTACCGGAGAGTTATATATGCCAAAAGAGATTCTTTTTCATCAGTTTTGATAAATTAAACTGCTTTTGATTTTCAGTCTACCATCAACAGTACAAGACTCAGTGAATGTTTCTGGATTCTTTTCTACCCATACACAATATTCAAACTCCGGTAAGTTCACTGTTGTCAATTTTAGAGTGAAAAACAGATTACCATATTTTCCGTAGTTGCACCCAAGTAGAGCTGCAAAGGCTTTTTTAACGATTGTTTTCGTTATCGAGTGTCCAGTCGTGTGTACATCCTCCAGAATCCAACTGCGTACATGTCATTGTCTTATACCGTGTAATAGATTTCGCCATGATTTTTTCACACCAACCTTTAAAAAACATATATACTAAGAGATCCCTGTCATCAATGTTCTACTACAGTGTTTAATCCAGGCCATCGCGGTAATGGCCCACATAAAATTCAGATGGCGCAATATTATTAAATTGCAGGGCCAAACGGGCGCACTGTGGCTACAAGATTTGGTTGGAAATATTTTTACGGATATATTGAATCGTCAGAGCGAGACTTTTAGTCTGTTTCATTTGTGTATAAAACAAACGTTCATGAGATTATGATTTCAAGTGTTCTTCTGCCATTGTCATTAAAGAGGATGTTATGGCCTTGTGGCTTGATATAGGCCATGAAGCGAATATCAGATTACTTTCAGTCATGTAACAAATAAAGAAAAGTACTTAATGGAAGGAAAGATCTTTCAGATTGTGAAAATGAAATGGATGAAAAAATGGAGAATATTTCTGTTGCCTCGACAAGTAAAACAACAGAAAAAACAAAAACAAATAGAGCACTAATGGCACAGAGAAACGTAGATTCCAAGCGAAGTGACTTACGGACAATTTTTGTCAATGATGGCCTGAATCGGGGCTGCCGTGGCCGCTGGGAACATAGTATAAACCTAGCATTAATAAGTTTCATATTACATAGCCACTCATGTAAGATCCTCTATTATAACCAGAAAATCTGGTGGCCCTTGTCATATCATGAATATGAAATTTCTTCTCCACCTAGACTGTTTTAATCGTCAGGTTGTTGGAGCCAAAGACACAAGAGGAGAAGGAGTCAGCAGAGAACTTTGGGGAGCGAGTGAGGAAATCAATCGCTCAAAGTTTAGCAATACCTGCAACTAATTATACAGCAGCTGACAAATTGGAGTATATCAAGCGCCTTGCTGCTGATCAAGCAAATCTGTCCAATCGTGCCAGAGGGGCTGTGTCACAAAGTAAGCAATACAATTCCTCAAAACAACAACTTTTGATAGAGTTATGCCCCTTTTTAAGTCACCTGAGACAAAAATCTCAACTGACCTATTCTAATTGTCCGGCAGATCATCATGCATCGTCTGTCGAATTTTCGTAAACAATTTACATTTCCGACTTCTCTAAAACAATAAAAAATTTCACAAATGTACTAGGGGACTGTTGGACCGACCAAAAAGAGTAAAATTGACTAAAATTTCAAAAATCTTCTAGATCTTCTGAAAAAATATTTGATGTGTGCCAAGACATTTAGCCAAGTTTTTTTCAGATAAAATCTTCCATAGAACGTTAGTTTTAGAAATATTCTGCCTCCATTACAGGTCAAACGGACAATGGCGTTATAGGTGGTAGGACGCTAGACAACATCAATGTCAGCCCTGAAATAAAGAGCATGGCCCAGCTGGTGAAGGATGTGTTACCGATGGCTCCAATGCCACAAATAATTAAAGAACTTGGTATGATAATTTTATATACTCATATAACGAAATCCAGCGATCAGCTTTTCCTTATTAGGCCATACCAAAGAAATAGATTGTACTTTGGAAACTGGGGAAAAAAAGACCTCATCAAAAACATTAGTTGGATTCAGAGTAACAGAAATGATTAAAGCAAACATTGGATTGGAGTCCTTGACTAGATCTTAAACAATAGCATTACAATACTGGAAAAACAGACTAGATCAGACCAGAACATGGATAATACACAAATATTAACTAACATTGTTGTTCCACTAGTTTTTAGGTCATCAGACCCGAAGGGTCCGGATGACCTATAGTCGTCATGTTTCGTCCGTCGCCGTGCACCATGCGTTAACTTTTCACATTTTGAACTTCTTCTCCAGTTCTACCAGTGCAATTTAACTGGAAATTACATGAAATTATCCTGATATTGTCCCGACCAAGTGTTGTTATTTTTCGGGCCAATCCGAAATCCAAGATGGCCGCCACAGCCACCATCTTGAAAACACATTTTGAACTTCTTCTCAAGTTTTATCAGTGCAATTTAGCTGAAACTTGCATGAAATGATCCTGACATGATTCTGACAAAGTGTTGTTATTTTTTGTGCCGATCCGAAATCCAAGATGGCCGTCACGGCCACCATCTTGAAAACACATTTTGAACTTCTCAAATTCTACCAGTGCGATTTAACTTGCATGAAATGATTCTAACGTGGTCCTGACAAAGTGTTGTTATTCTAACTCACCTGATTTAATCCCTTTTGTCAGTTTGAAGTGACCTATTCTAATTGTCTTTTGTCAGTTTGAAATGACCTATTCTAATTGTCTTTTGTCAGTTTGAAAGACCTATTCTAATTGTCTTTTTGTCAGTTTGAAATGACCTATTCTAATTGACTTTTGAATTGTCATTTGAAAGTTTGACCTATTCTAATTGTCTTTTGTCAGTTTGAAATGACCTATTCTAATTGTCTTTTGTCAGTTTGAAATGACCTATTCTAATTGTCTTTTGTCAGTTTGAAATGACCTATTCTAATTGTCTTTTGTCAGTTTGAAATGACCTATTCTAATTGTCTTTTGTCAGTTTGAAATGACCTATTCTAATTGTCTTTTGTCAGTTTGAAATGACCTATTCTAATTGTCTTTTGTCAGTTTGAAGTGACCTATTCTAATTGTCTTTTGTCAGTTTGAAATGACCTATTCTAATTGTCTTTTGTCAGTTTGAAATGACCTATTCTAATTGTCTTTTGTCAGTTTGAAATGACCTATTTCTAATTGTCCTTTTGTCAGTTTTGAAATGACCTATTCTAATTGCCCTTTTTGTCAGTTTGAAGTGACCTATTCTAAATGTCCTTTTGTCAGTTTGAAGTGACCTATTCTATATTGTCTTTTTGTCAGTTTGAAATGACCTATTCCTAATTGTCTTTTTGTCAGTTTGAAGTGACCTATTCTAATTGTCTTTTGTCAGTTTGAAGTGACCTATTCTAATCCCCTTTTGTCAGTTTGAAGTGACCTATTCTAATCCCCTTTTGTCAGTTTGAAATGACCTATTCTAATTGTCTTTTGTCAGTTTGAAGTGACCTATTCTAATTGTCTTTTGTCAGTTTGAAATGACCTATTCTAATTGTCTTTTGTCAGTTTGAAATGACCTATTCTAATTGTCTTTTGTCAGTTTGAAATGACCTATTCTAATTGTCTTTTGTCAGTTTGAAGTGACCTATTCTAATCCCCTTTTGTCAGTTTGAAGTGACCTATTCTAATTGTCTTTTGTCAGTTTGAAATGACCTATTCTAATTGTCTTTTGTCAGTTTGAAATGACCTATTCTAATTGTCTTTTGTCAGTTTGAAATGACCTATTCTAATTGTCTTTTGTCAGTTTGAAATGACCTATTCTAATTGTCTTTTGTCAGTTTGAAATGACCTATTCTTATCCCCTTTTGTCAGTTTGAAGTGACCTATTCTAATTGTCTTTTGTCAGTTTGAAATGACCTATTCTAACTGTCTTATTGTCAGTTTGAAGTGAGCCGTATTCTATTCTAATTGTCGCTTGTCCAGTTGAAATACCAATTCTAATTGTCTTTTGTCTAGTTTGAAGTGACCTATTCTAATCCCCATTTTGTCAGTTGAAGTGACCATATTCTAATCGTCCTTTTGTCATATTGAAATGACCTATTCTAATTGGTCTTTTGACCTATTCTAGTTCTGAAGTAACCTATACTAATTCGCCTTTTGTCAGTATTTGAAGTGAACCTATTCTAATTCTCAAATCACCTTTTGTCATTTGCGAAGTGACCTATTTAATCCCCTTTTTGTCAGTTTGGAAGTAACCTAATCTAATATCGCCTTTGGTCAGTTTGAAGTGAACCTAGTTCTAACCCCAGGCGTTATAGTGGTAAGGACCTAGATCAAACATCAATGACAGCCCTGAAATTGCCATTCTGGTGGAGGATGTGTTACCGAGTGGCTCCAATGAGCCATCAAATAATTAAAGTTTGAAATGAACCTATTCTAATTGTCCTTTTGTCAGTTTGACTGTTGATCTCATATACTAAATTTCCTTTTGTCAGTTTGAAGTGACCTATTCTAAAATTCTTTCGTCTAGTTTGAAATGACCTATTCTAATTTGCCTTTTGTCATAGCTTGAAGTGACCTTATTCTAATGTAGACCTATTCTTATTGGCTTTTTGTCCATGTTTGAAGGACCTAGTTCTAATCCCTTTTGTCAGAGTGTTTGACGTATTCTAAATCACCTTATTTGAAGTGACCTATTCCAATTGTCTTTTGTCAGTGCAATGACCAATTCTATTCATTTGACATCGGCCTTTTTGTCAGTTTCATGTTTGTACAGACTATTCTAATTTGCCTGTTGTCAGTTTGACTGGTGACCTTATTCTACATCCTCTTATTGTCAGTTTGAAATGACCTTTTATAATTGCCTTTTGTCATTTGAAATGACCTATTCTATTGTGACCCATTTGAAATCACCTATTCTAACCTTTTGTCAGTTTTGAACTCAAGTGACCTATTACTATATCCCCTTTTTGTCAGTTTGAAGTGACCTAATTCTAATTGAACTTTTGTCAGAGCTTTAGAAGTGTGACCTATTCTTATTGCCTTGTGTCAAGTTTGACTTAATCTAATTGTCTTTTGTTCATGTGCAGTGACCTATTCTACAATTATTGCCTTTTGTCAGTTTAGAAAGTGAACCTATTACTCATTGCCTTTGACAGTTTGATCGTGACCTTTGTAATTTTCTTTTTCATTTGAACATGATCTATTCTAATTGCCTTTTGTCAGATAAGTTTGGAGTAGTGACCTATTCCTAAAATATTTTTGTCAGATTGAAGTGACCTTTTCCTATTGTCTTTGTCAGTTGAAGTGCACCTATTCTAATTGTATTTTGTCAGTATTGAGACTGTGTCCATTCATACTGTCTTTTGTATAGTTGTAATCCCCCTTTTTGTCAGTTTTGAAGTGACCTCTTCTAACGATCTCTTTAACCGTTTGGAAGTTATCTCCCCATATTTGTCTTTTGTCAAGTTTGAAAAGAGTGACCTATTCTAATTGTCCTTATTGTCAATATTGAAGACATAGTTTGACTACTATTCTAATTGCCTAGCTTTGTCTGAGTCAGTTGAACGGATGACCTATTCTAATTGACTCCCTCTGAATTGTTCTTATCATGACTTTGAAGTGACCCTATTTCTAGTTTTGTCCTGACCTATTCTTATTGTATTTGTCAGTTTGAAGTGACCTGATTCTAATTCTCTTTTGTCAGTTTAAATGACCCTAGATATGTCCAGAGATTGACCTTTCTAACTGTCTTTTGTCAGTTTGAAGATGACCCTATTCTAAATTGCCTTTTGTCAGGTTTTGAAATATACCCTATTCCTTATTGTCATCTTGTCATTTTGAAGGTTCTACACTAATCTAATTCCCTTTTTTGTCCAGTTTGAAGTGACCTATTCTAATCCTCTTTTGTCAGTTTGAAGTGACCCTATTCTAAATCCCCTTTTGGCAGTCATTTTGAAGTGCGACCTATTCTAATCCCCTTTTTGTCAGTTTTGAACTTGACCTATTCTAATCCCCTTTGCCTTTTGACGTCATCCCCTTTATTGAAGTGATCCAATTCTAATTAGTCTTTTGTCAGTTTGAAGTGTACCTATTATCACATCCCCCTTTTTGTCAGTTTGAAATGACCTATTTCTAATTGTCCTTTTGTCTAAGTTTGAAATGACCTATTCTAAATTCTAATTCTTTTGTCAGTTTGAAGTGACCTATTCTAATTGACTTTTGATCATAGTTTGGATAGTGACCTATTTCTAATTGTCATTTGAAATGACCTATTCTAATGTGCCTTTTGTCAGTTTGAAAGTGACCTACGATTCTAATCCCCTTTTGTCAGTTTGAAGTGACCTATATCCTCTTTTGCATTTAAAAATGCCTAATTTGTCTTTGTCATTATGAAGTGACCTATTCTAATTGCCTTGTTTGTCCAGCTTTTGAAGTTGATCCTAATTCTAATTGCCTTTTGTCACAGTTTTGACAGTGACCTATTCTAAGTAAGCACCCTTTTGTCAGTTTGAAATGGCCTATTCTAATTGCCTTTTGTCTGTTCTAATTGACCTATTCTTATTTAATAGCCTTTTGGTCAGTTTGGACAAATGACCTCTTCTAATTGTCTTTTTATCCAGTTTGAAGTAGATTCTAATTGCTTTTGTCTCATTCTAATCGCCTTTTGTCAGTTTGAAAATGTGACCTATTTCTTATTGCCCCTTTTGTCAGTTTTGAAATGACACTATTTCTAATGTGCCTTAATGTCAGTTTGAAGTCTTTTGGACCTATTCTAATCCCTTTTTTGTCAGTTTGAAATGATCTATTCTAAATTGTCACTTTTGTCATTTAATGACCTATTCTAAAGTGAACCTATTCTAATCGCCCTGTTCATTTTTTGATATGACTCTATTCTAATTGTCTTTTTGAAGTGAGTAACCTATTCTACATCTGCCTTTTGTCAATGTTTGAAGTGTACCTATTATTTCTAAAATTGACCCTTTTTGTCAGTTTGAAGGGGTGATCCTATTCTAATCGCCTTTTGTCATTTTTGAAGTGACCTTATTTCTAATTGTCATTTGAAGGGCCTCTTTGTCATCACTTTGATTTTGAGTGACATAATTCTAAATCCGCCCTTTATGTCAGTTTGAAATACCTGGTCCTAATTGTCCCATTTGGCAGTTTTGAAGTTACCTATACCTATCCCTTTTGATTCCGGTTTGAAGTGACCTGATTCTTAATGCCCCTTTTGTCACGTTAAAGAAATTTGAAAATGACCTTATTATAATTCGCATTTTGTCAATTGAAAATGATCTATATCTAATTGCCCTTTTGTCTAGTTTGGAACGGATAACCCTATTTCTATTCTGACCTCTTATGTCAGCTCTTGAAGTGACCCTATTTCATAATCTAAAGCTTCTTTGTCCAGTTTGAATGTTGTATCTATTCTAATTTGCACTTTTGGTCCTGTTTGAAATATGACCCTATTCTAATTTTGACTTGTGCTTCACGTGTGAAATCCGCTGACCCTGATTCTAATCAGCGCTCTTTTTTGTCAGTTTGAAGTGACCTATATCTTATCCCCCTTTTTTTCCAAGTTTGACAGTCGAAACCTATTCTAAATATCCCGCTCTTGTCAAGTTTTTGAAGTGACACTATTCTTATTGTCTTTTTAGTCCAGTTTTGAAATGAAGTCCTTTTCTTAATTGTCTTTTGTCCAGATTTGAAGTGATCTATTTCTAATTGGCCCTTTCGTCAGTTTGAAGTTCAGTGACATATTCTCAATCCCCTTTTTGTCCAGTTTGATGTCGACCTATTATAACTGCTCTTTTGGTTCAGTTTGAAAGTGACCTGAATTCTATTTGTCTTTCGTCACGTTTGAGAGTGATCTCATTATAATTCCCCTTTTTTGTCAGTTTGAGAGATGAGCCGATTCTCATCCCCCTTTGTCAGTTTGAAGTGACTTCTATTATAATCGCCCTTTTGTCAGTTTTGAGAAGAGTGACCTATTCCTAATCAACTTTTGTCAAATTTGAAGTGACCTATTCTAATTTGTCTTTTGTGAAGTTCACAGAATCAACTCATTCTAATCCCTTGGGTCAGTTTTGAAGTGAGTTCTGAATCCCTTTTTGTCAAAATGTTCACAGTTTGTAAGTGTGAAATCCTCACAGGATATTAAAACAAGTATATATGTAAGTGTGAAATCCTCACAGGATATTTAAACAAGTATCTAGTGTAAATGTGAAATCCTCACAGGATATTATAAAACAAGTATCTATGTAACGGTGTGAAAATCCTCACAGGATATTAACACAAGTAATCTGTGTAAGTGTGAAATCTTCACAGGATATTAACACACACAGTATCTGTATGTAAGTGTGGAAATCCTCACAGGATATTAACACAAGTATCTCAATGATTAAGTGTGAAATCCTCACAGGATATTAACACAAGTATCTATGTAAGTGTGAAATCCTCACAGGATATTAAAACATAGATATGAGTGTGAAATCCTCACAGGATTATTATCTATGTAAGTGTGAAATCCTCACAGATATTAACACAAGTATCTATGTAAGTGTGAAATCCTCACAGGATATTAACACAAGTATCTATGTAAGTGTGAAATCCTCACAGGATATTAAACAAGTATCTAAAGTATCTCACATGATATTAGGTATCATGTGTTAGTGAAAATCCTCACAGGATATTAAACAAGTATCTATGTAAGTGTGAAATCCTCACAGGATATTAACACAAGTATCTATGTGTAAGTGGTGTTAAATAATCCTCACAGAGATATAACACACAAAGTACTATGTAAGTGTGAAATCCTCACAGGATATTAACACAAGTATCTATGTAAGTGTGAAATCCTCACAGGATATTAAACAAGTATCTGTGTAAGTGTGAAATCCTCACAGGATATTAAAACAAGTATCTATGTAGAAAGTATCTATGTAAGTGTGAAATCCTCACAGGATATTAAACAAGTATCTATGTAAGTGTGAAATCCTCACAGAATATTAACACAAGTATCTGTGTAAGTGTGAAATCCTCACAGGATATAAACACAAGTATCTATGTAAGTGTAATATCCTCACAGGATATTAACACAAGTATCTGTGTAAGTGTGAAATCCTGAAGTATCTGTGTAAGTGTGAATATCCTCACAGGATATTAAAATAGTATCTGTGTTAAGTGAAATCCTCACAGGAATTAACAAAAGTATCTATGTAAGTGTGAAATCCTCACAAGTATCTATGTAAGTGTGAAATCCTCACAGGATATAAAAACAAGTATCTATGTAAGTGTGAAATCCTCACAGGATATTAACACAAGTATCTGTATGTAAGTGTGAAATCCTCACAGGATATTAAAACAAGTATCTATGTAAGTGTGAAATCCTCAACAGGATATTAACACAAGTATCTATGTAAGTGTGAAATCCTCACAGGATATAAACACAAGTATCTGTGTAAGTGTGAAATCCTCACAGGATATTAAAACAAGTATCTGTGTAAGTGTGAAATCCTCACAGGATATTAAACACAAGTATCTGTGTAAGTGTGAAATCCTCACAGGATATTTAACACAAGTATCTATGTAAGTGTGAAATCCTCACAGGATATTAACACAAGTATCTATGTAAGTGTGAAATCCTCACAGGATATTAACACAAGTATCTATGTAAGTGTGAAATCCTCACAGGATATTAAACACAAGTATCTATGTAAGTGTGAAAATCCTCACAGGATATTAAAACAAGTATCTATGTAAGTGTGAAATCCTCACAGGATATTAAACACAAGTATCTATGTAAGTGTGAAATCCTCACAGGATATTAAAACAAGTATCTATGTAAGTGTGAAATCCTCACAGGATATTAACACAAGTATCTATGTAAGTGTGAAATCCTCACAGGATATTAAACACAAGTATCTGTGTAAGTGTGAAATCCTCACAGGATATTAAACACAAGTATCTGTGTAAGTGTGAAATCCTCACAGGATATTAAACACAAGTATCTATGTAAGTGTGAAATCCTCACAGGATATTAACACAAGTATCTATGTAAGTGTGAAATCCTCACAGGATATTAACACAAGTATCTATGTAAGTGTGAAATCCTCACAGGATATTAAAACAAGTATCTATGTAAGTGTGAAATCCTCACAGGATATTAAACACAAGTATCTATGTAAGTGTGAAATCCTCACAGGATATTAAAACAAGTATCTATGTAAGTGTGAAATCCTCACAGGATATTAACACAAGTATCTATTAAGTGTGAAATCTCACAGATATAAACAAGTATCTATGTAAGTGTGAAATCCTCACAGGATATTAACACAAGTATCTATGTAAGTGTGAAATCCTCACAGGATATTAAACACAAGTATCTGTGTAAGTGTGAAATCCTCACAGGATATTAAAACAAGTATCTATGTAAGTGTGAAATCCTCACAGGATATTAACACAAGTATCTATGTAAGTGTGAAATCCTCACAGGATATTAAAACAAGTATCTATGTAAGTGTGAAATCCTCACAGGATATTAACACAATTATCTATGTAAGTTTGAAATCATCACAGGATATTAAAACAAGTATCTATGTAAGTGTGAAATCCTCACAGGATATTAACACAAGTATCTATGTAAGCGTAATATACTCACAGGATATTAACACAAATATCTGTGTAAGTGTGAAATCCTCACAGGATATTAAAACAAGTATCTATGTAAGTGTGAAATCCTCACAGGATATTAACACAAGTATCTATGTAAGTGTGAAATCCTCACAGGATATTAAACAATATTTGTAATGTGAAACACAGGTATCTGTGTAAGTGTGAAATCCTCACAGGATATTAACACAAGTATCTATGTAAGTGTGAAATCCTCACAGGATATTAACACAAGTATCTATGTAAGTGTGAAATCCTCACAGGATATTAACACAAGTATCTATGTAAGTGTGAAATCCTCACAGGATATTAAACACAAGTATCTATGTAAGTGTGAAATCCTCACAGGATATTAACACAAGTATCTATGTAAGTGTGAAATCCTCACAGGATATTAACACAAGTATCTATGTAAGTGTGAAATCCTCACAGGATATTAACACAAGTATCTATGTAAGTGTGAAATCCTCACAGGATATTAAAACAAGTATCTATGTAAGTGTGAAATCCTCACAGGATATTAACACAAGTATCTATGTAAGTGTGAAATCCTCACAGGATATTAACACAAGTATCTATGTAAGTGTGAAATCCTCACAGGATATTAAACACAAGTATCTATGTAAGTGTGAAATCCTCACAGGATATTAAACACAAGTATCTATGTAAGTGTGAAATCCTCACAGGATATTAACACAAGTATCTATGTAAGTGTGAAATCCTCACAGGATATTAAACACAAGTATCTATGTAAGTGTGAAATCCTCACAGGATATTAACACAAGTATCTATGTAAGTGTGAAATCCTCACAGGATATTAAAACAAGTATCTATGTAAGTGTGAAATCCTCACAGGATATTAAACACAAGTATCTATGTAAGTGTGAAATCCTCACAGGATATTAACACAAGTATCTGTGTAAGTGTGAAATCCTCACAGGATATTAAACACAAGTATCTATGTTAGTGTGAAATCCTCACAGGTAATTAACACAAGTATCTATGTTAGTGTGAAATCCTCACAGGATATTAACACAAGTATCTATGTTAGTGTGAAATCCTCACAGGATATTAAAACAAGTATCTATGTAAGTGTGAAATCCTCACAGGATATTAACACAAGTATCTATGTTAGTGTGAAATCCTCACAGGATATTAACACAAGTATCTATGTAAGTGTGAAATCCTCACAGGATATTAACACAAGTATCTATGTAAGTGTGAAATCCTCACAGGATATTAACACAAGTATCTATGTAAGTGTGAAATCCTCACAGGATATTAACACAAGTATCTATGTAAGTGTGAAATCCTCACAGGATATTAAAACAAGTATCTATGTAAGTGTGAAATCCTCACAGGATATTAAAACACAAGTATCTATGTAAGTGTGAAATCCTCACAGGATATTAACACAAGTATCTATGTAAGTGTGAAATCCTCACAGGATATTAACACAAGTATCTATGTAAGTGTGAAATCCTCACAGGATATTAACACAAGTATCTATGTAAGTGTGAAATCCTCACAGGATATTAAAACAAGTATCTATGTAAGTGTGAAATCCTCACAGGATATTAACACAAGTATCTATGTAAGTGTGAAATCCTCACAGGATATTAACACAAGTATCTATGTAAGTGTGAAATCCTCACAGGATATTAACACAAGTATCTATGTAAGTGTGAAATCCTCACAGGATATTAAAACAAGTATCTATGTAAGTGTGAAATCCTCACAGGATATTAACACAAGTATCTATGTAAGTGTGAAATCCTCACAGGATATTAAACAAGTATCTATGTAAGTGTGAAATCCTCACAGGATATTAACACAAGTATCTATGTAAGTGTGAAATCCTCACAGGATATTAAACACAAGTATCTATGTAAGTGTGAAATCCTCACAGGATATTAACACAAGTATCTGTGTAAGTGTGAAATCCTCACAGGATATTAACACAAGTATCTGTGTAAGTGTGAAATCCTCACAGGATATTAAAACAAGTATCTATGTAAGTGTGAAATCCTCACAGGATATTAAACACAAGTATCTATGTAAGTGTGAAATCCTCACAGGATATTAACACAAGTATCTATGTAAGTGTGAAATCCTCACAGGATATAAACACAAGTATCTATGTAAGTGTGAAATCCTCACAGGATATTAACACAAGTATCTATGTAAGTGTGAAATCCTCACAGGATATTAACACAAGTATCTATGTTAGTGTGAAATCCTCACAGGATATTAAAACAAGTATCTATGTAAGTGTGAAATCCTCACAGGATATTAAACAAGTATGTAAGTGAATCCTCACAGGATATAAAACAAGTATCTGTGTAAGTGTGAAATCCTCACAGGATATTAAACACAAGTATCTATGTAAGTGTGAAATCCTCACAGGATATTAAACACAAGTATCTATGTAAGTGTGAAATCCTCACAGGATATTAAAACAAGTATCTATGTAAGTGTGAAATCCTCACAGGATATTAACACAAGTATCTATGTAAGTGTGAAATCCTCACAGGATATTAAAACAAGTATCTATGTAAGTGTGAAATCCTCACAGGATATAAAAACAAGTATCTGTGTAAGTGTGAAATCCTCACAGGATATTAACACAAGTATCTGTGTAAGTGTGAAATCCTCACAGGATATTAACACAAGTATCTATGTAAGTGTGAAATCCTCACAGGATATTAAAACAAGTATCTATGTAAGTGTGAAATCCTCACAGGATATTAAAACAAGTATCTATGTAAGTGTGAAATCCTCACAGGATATTAACACAAGTATCTATGTAAGTGTGAAATCCTCACAGGATATTAAACACAAGTATCTATGTAAGTGTGAAATCCTCACAGGATATTAAAACACAAGTATCTATGTAAGTGTGAAATCCTCACAGGATATAAACACAAGTATCTATGTAAGTGTGAAATCCTCACAGGATATTAAAACAAGTATCTATGTAAGTGTGAAATCCTCACAGGATATTAACACAAGTATCTATGTAAGTGTGAAATCCTCACAGGATATTAACACAAGTATCTATGTAAGTGTGAAATCCTCACAGGTAATTAACACAAGTATCTATGTTAGTGTGAAATCCTCACAGGATATTAACACAAGTATCTGTGTAAGTGTGAAATCCTCACAGGATATTAACACAAGTATCTATGTAAGTGTGAAATCCTCACAGGATATTAACACAAGTAACACAAGTGTATCTATGTAAGTGTGAAATCCTCACAGGATATTAACACAAGTATCTATGTAAGTGTGAAATCCTCACAGGATATTAACACAAGTATCTATGTAAGTGTGAAATCCTCACAGGATATTAAAACAAGTATCTATGTAAGTGTGAAATCCTCACAGGATATTAAAACAAGTATCTGTGTAAGTGTGAAATCCTCACAGGATATTAACACAAGTATCTATGTAAGTGTGAAATCCTCACAGTATATTAAAACAAGTATCTATGTAAGTGTGAAATCCTCACAGGATATTAACACAAGTATCTATGTAAGTGTGAAATCCTCACAGGATATTAACACAAGTATCTATGTAAGTGTGAAATCCTCACAGGATATAAACACAAGTATCTGTGTAAGTGTGAAATCCTCACAGGATATTAACACAAGTATCTGTGTAAGTGTGAAATCCTCACAGGATATTAAAACAAGTATCTATGTAAGTGTGAAATCCTCACAGGATATTAACACAAGTATCTATGTAAGTGTGAAATCCTCACAGGATATTAAAACAAGTATCTGTGTAAGTGTGAAATCCTCACAGGATATTAACACAAGTATCTATGTAAGTGTGAAATCCTCACAGGATATTAACACAAGTATCTATGTAAGTGTGAAATCCTCACAGGATATTAACACAAGTATCTATGTAAGTGTGAAATCCTCACAGGATATTAAAACAAGTATCTATGTAAGTGTGAAATCCTCACAGGATATTAACACAAGTATCTATGTAAGTGTGAAATCCTCACAGGATATAAAACAAGTATCTATGTAAGTGTGAAATCCTCACAGGATATTAAACACAAGTATCTATGTAAGTGTGAAATCCTCACAGGATATTAAACACAAGTATCTATGTAAGTGTGAAATCCTCACAGGATATTAAACACAAGTATCTATGTAAGTGTGAAATCCTCACAGGATATTAACACAAGTATCTATGTAAGTGTGAAATCCTCACAGGATATTAACACAAAGTATCTATGTAAGTGTGAAATCCTCACAGGATATTAAACACAAGTATCTATGTAAGTGTGAAATCCTCACAGGATATTAACACAAGTATCTATGTAAGTGTGAAATCCTCACAGGATATTAAAACAAGTATCTGTGTAAGTGTGAAATCCTCACAGGATATTAACACAAGTATCTATGTAAGTGTGAAATCCTCACAGGATATTAACACAAGTATCTATGTAAGTGTGAAATCCTCACAGGATATAAAACAAGTATCTATGTAAGTGTGAAATCTCTACACAAATATCTATGTAAGTGTGAAATCCTTACAGGATATTAACACAAGTATCTTTGTAAGTGTGAAATCCTCACAGGATATAAAACAAGTATCTATGTAAGTGTGAAATCCTCACAGGATATTAAAACAAGTATCTATGTAAGTGTGAAATCCTCACAGGATATTAACACAAGTATCTATGTAAGTGTGAAATCCTCACAGGATATTAACACAAGTATCTATGTAAGTGTGAAATCCTCACAGGATATTAACACAAGTATCTATGTAAGTGTGAAATCCTCACAGGATATTAAAACACAAGTATCTATGTAAGTGTGAAATCCTCACAGGATATTAACACAAATATCTGTGTAAGTGTGAAATCCTCACAGGATATTAAAACAAGTATCTGTGTAAGTGTGAAATCCTCACAGGATATTAAAACAAGTATCTATGTAAGTGTGAAATCCTCACAGGATATTAACACAAGTATCTATGTAAGTGTGAAATCCTCACAGGATATTAAAACAAGTATCTGTGTAAGTGTGAAATCCTCACAGGATATTAACACAAGTATCTATGTAAGTGTGAAATCCTCACAGGATATAAACACAAGTATCTATGTAAGTGTGAAATCCTCACAGGATATAAACACAAGTATCTATGTAAGTGTGAAATCCTCACAGGATATTAACACAAGTATCTGTGTAAGTGTGAAATCCTCACAGGATATTAACACAAGTATCTATGTAAGTGTGAAATCCTCACAGGATATAAACACAAGTATCTGTGTAAGTGTGAAATCCTCACAGGATATTAAACACAAGTATCTATGTAAGTGTGAAATCCTCACAGGATATTAACACAAGTATCTATGTAAGTGTGAAATCCTCACAGGATATTAACACAAGTATCTATGTAAGTGTGAAATCCTCACAGGATATTAACACAAGTATCTATGTAAGTGTGAAATCCTCACAGGATATTAAAACAAGTATCTATGTAAGTGTGAAATCCTCACAGGATATTAAAACAAGTATCTATGTAAGTGTGAAATCCTCACAGGATATTAACACAAGTATCTATGTAAGTGTGAAATCCTCACAGGATATTAACACAAGTATCTATGTAAGTGTGAAATCCTCACAGGATATTAACACAAGTATCTATGTAAGTGTGAAATCCTCACAGGATATTAACACAAGTATCTATGTAAGTGTGAAATCCTCACAGGATATTAACACAAGTATCTGTGTAAGTGTGAAATCCTCACAGGATATAAACACAAGTATCTATGTAAGTGTGAAATCCTCACAGGATATAAACACAAGTATCTATGTAAGTGTGAAATCCTCACAGGATATTAACACAAGTATCTATGTAAGTGTGAAATCCTCACAGGATATTAACACAAGTATCTATGTAAGTGTGAAATCCTCACAGGATATTAAAACAAGTATCTATGTAAGTGTGAAATCCTCACAGGATATTAACACAAGTATCTATGTAAGTGTGAAATCCTCACAGGATATTAACACAAGTATCTATGTAAGTGTGAAATCCTCACAGGATATTAACACAAGTATCTATGTAAGTGTGAAATCCTCACAGGATATTAACACAAGTATCTATGTAAGTGTGAAATCCTCACAGGATATTAAAACAAGTATCTATGTAAGTGTGAAATCCTCACAGGATATTAACACAAGTATCTATGTAAGTGTGAAATCCTCACAGGATATAAACACAAGTATCTATGTAAGTGTGAAATCCTCACAGGATATTAACACAAGTATCTATGTAAGTGTGAAATCCTCACAGGATATTAACACAAGTATCTATGTAAGTGTGAAATCCTCACAGGATATTAACACAAGTATATTTGTAAGTGTGAAATCCTCACAGGATATTAAAACAAGTATCTATGTAAGTGTGAAATCCTCACAGGATATAAACACAAGTATCTATGTAAGTGTGAAATCCTCACAGGATATTAAACACAAGTATCTGTGTAAGTGTGAAATCCTCACAGGATATAAACACAAGTATCTATGTAAGTGTGAAATCCTCACAGGATATTAACACAAGTATCTATGTAAGTGTGAAATCCTCACAGGATATTAAAACAAGTATATGTGTAAGTGTGAAATCCTCACAGGATATTAAACACAAGTATCTATGTAAGTGTGAAATCCTCACAGGATATTAACACAAGTATCTATGTAAGTGTGAAATCCTCACAGGATATTAACACAAGTATCTGTGTAAGTGTGAAATCCTCACAGGATATTAACACAAGTATCTATGTAAGTGTGAAATCCTCACAGGATATTAACACAAGTATCTATGTAAGTGTGAAATCCTCACAGGATATTAACACAAGTATCTATGTAAGTGTGAAATCCTCACAGGATATTAACACAAGTATCTATGTAAGTGTGAAATCCTCACAGGATATTAACACAAGTATCTATGTAAGTGTGAAATCCTCACAGGATATTAAAACAAGTATCTATGTAAGTGTGAAATCCTTACAGGATATTAACACAAGTATCTATGTAAGTGTGAAATCCTCTACACAAATATCTGTGTAAGTGTGAAATGCTCACAAGATATCAAAATAAGTATCTGTGTAAGTGTGAAATCCTTACAGGATATTAACACAAGTATCTATGTAAGTGTGAAATCCTCACAGGATATTAAAACAAGTATCTATGTAAGTGTGAAATCCTCACAGGATATTAAAACAAGTATCTGTGTAAGTGTGAAATCCTCACAGGATATTAACACAAGTATCTATGTAAGTGTGAAATCCTCACAGGATATTAACACAAGTATCTATGTAAGTGTGAAATCCTCACAGGATATTAAAACAAGTATCTATGTAAGTGTGAAATCCTCACAGGATATTAACACAAGTATCTATGTAAGTGTGAAATCCTCACAGGATATAACACAAGTATCTTGTAAGTGTGAAATCCTCACAGGATATTAACACAAGTATCTGTGTAAGTGTGAAATCCTCACAGGATATTAAAACAAGTATCTATGTAAGTGTGAAATCCTCACAGGATATTAACACAAGTATCTATGTAAGTGTGAAATCCTCACAGGATATTAACACAAGTATCTATGTAAGTGTGAAATCCTCACAGGATATTAAAACAAGTATCTATGTAAGTGTGAAATCCTCACAGGATATTAACACAAGTATCTATGTAAGTTTGAAATCATCACAGGATATTAAAACAAGTATCTATGTAAGTGTGAAATCCTCACAGGATATTAACACAAGTATCTATGTAAGTGTAATATCCTCACAGGATATTAAAACAAGTATCTATGTAAGTGTGAAATCCTCACAGGATATTAAAACAAGTATCTATCACAGGATATTAAAACAAGTATCTGTGTAAGTGTGAAATCCTCACAGGATATTAAAACAAGTATCTATGTAAGTGTGAAATCCTCACAGGATATTAACACAAGTATCTATGTAAGTGTGAAATCCTCACAGGATATTAACACAAGTATCTATGTAAGTGTGAAATCCTCACAGGATATTAACACAAGTATCTATGTAAGTGTGAAATCCTCACAGGATATTAACACAAGTATCTATGTAAGTGTGAAATCCTCACAGGATATTAAAACACAAGTATCTATGTAAGTGTGAATCTACAGGATATTAAAAATATTTAAGTGTGAAATCCTCACAGGATATTAAACACAAGTATCTATGTAAGTGTGAAATCCTCACAGGATATTAAAACAAGTATCTATGTAAGTGTGAAATCCTCACAGGATATTAAAACAAGTATCTGTGTAAGTGTGAAATCCTCACAGGATATTAACACAAGTATCTATGTAAGTGTGAAATCCTCACAGGATATAAAAAACAAGTATCTATGTAAGTGTGAAATCCTCACAGGATATTAACACAAGTATCTATGTAAGTGTGAAATCCTCACAGGATATAAACATAAGTGTTTGAAATCCTCTACACAAGTATCTGTGTAAGTGTGAAATCCTCACAGGATATTAACACAAGTATCTATGTAAGTGTGAAATCCTCACAGGATATTAACACAAGTATCTATGTAAGTGTGAAATCCTCACAGGATATTAAAACAAGTATCTATGTAAGTGTGAAATCCTCACAGGATATAAACACAAGTATCTATGTAAGTGTGAAATCCTCACAGGATATAAAAATACTGTAGGTGAATCTAGTATTACAAAGTAGTGTAATCTAAGTGTAAGTGTGAAATCCTCACAGGATATTAACACAAGTATCTATGTAAGTGTGAAATCCTCACAGGATATTAACACAAGTATCTATGTAAGTGTGAAATCCTCACAGGATATTAACACAAGTATCTATGTAAGTGTGAAATCCTCACAGGATATTAAAACAAGTATCTATGTAAGTGTGAAATCCTCACAGGATATTAACACAAGTATCTATGTAAGTGTGAAATCCTCACAGATTAACACAAGTATCTATGTAAGTGTGAAATCCTCAAGATATAACACAAGTATCTGTGTAAGTGTGAAATCCTCACAGGATATTAAAACAAGTATCTATGTAAGTGTGAAATCCTCACAGGATATTAAAACAAGTATCTGTGTAAGTGTGAAATCCTCACAGGATATTAACACAAGTATCTATGTAAGTGTGAAATCCCTCACAGGATAATTAAAACACAAGTATCTATGTAAGTGTGAAATCCCTCACATCTATATAGTAAAATCTCACAGATATTAAAACAGTATCTATGTAAGTGTGAAATCCTCACAGGATATTGAAACAAGTATCTATGTAAGTGTGAAATCCTCACAGGATATTAACACAAGTATCTATGTAAGTGTGAAATCCTCACAGGATATTAAACACAAGTATCTGTGTAAGTGTGAAATCCTCACAGGATATTAAACACAAGTATCTATGTAAGTGTGAAATCCTCACAGGATATAAACACAAGTATCTATGTAAGTGTGAAATCCTCACAGAATATTAACACAGGTTTCTGTGTAAGTGTGAAATCCTCACAGATATTTACACAAGTATCTAAGTAAGTGAAATCCTCACAGGATATTAAAACAAGTATCTGTGTAAGTGTGAAATCCTCACAGGATATTAAAACAAGTATCTATGTAAGTGTGAAATCCTCACAGGATATTAACACAAGTATCTATGTAAGTGTGAAATCCTCACAGGATATTAAAACAAGTATCTATGTAAGTGTGAAATCCTCACAGGATATTAACACAAGTATCTATGTAAGTGTGAAATCCTCACAGGATATTAAAACAAGTATCTATGTAAGTGTGAAATCCTCACAGGATATAAACACAAGTATCTATGTAAGTGTGAAATCCTCAC
Source organism: Argopecten irradians (assembly GCF_041381155.1). NCBI lineage: Eukaryota > Metazoa > Mollusca > Bivalvia > Pectinida > Pectinidae > Argopecten > Argopecten irradians. The sequence continues at coordinate 42,937,356 of NC_091144.1, forward strand.
AGGATATAAAACAAGTATCTGTGTAAGTGTGAAATCCTCACAGGATATTAACACAAGTATCTTTGTAAGTGTGAAATCCTCACAGGATATTAAAACAACTATCTATGTTAAGTGTGAAATCCTCACAGGATATAAAACAAGTATCTATGTAAGTGTGAAATCCTCACAGGATATTAACACAAGTATCTGTGTAAGTGTGAAATCCTCACAGGATATTAAAACAAGTATCTATGTAAGTGTGAAATCCTCACAGGATATTAAAACAAGTATCTGTGTAAGTGTGAAATCCTCACAGGATATTAACACAAGTATATTTGTAAGTGTGAAATCCTCACAGGATATTAAAACAAGTATCTATGTAAGTGTGAAATCCTCACAGGATATAAAACAAGTATCTGTGTAAGTGTGAAATCCTCACTGGATATTAAAACAAGTATCTATGTAAGTGTGAAATCCTCACAGGATATTAAAACAAGTATCTATGTAAGTGTGAAATCCTCACAGGATATAAAACAAGTATCTGTGTAAGTGTGAAATCCTCACTGGATATTAACACAAGTATCTATGTAAGTGTGAAATCCTCACTAGTGTGAAATCCTCACTGGATATAAAACAAGTATCTGTGTAAGTGTGAAATCCTCACTGGATATTAACACAAGTATCTATGTAAGTGTGAAATCCTCACAAGTGTGAAATCCTCACAGGATATTAACACAAGTATCTATGTAAGTGTGAATCCTCACAGGATATTAAAACAAGTATCTATGTAAGTGTGAAATCCTCACAGGATATAAAACAAGTATCTGTGTAAGTGTGAAATCCTCACTGGATATTAACACAAGTATCTATGTAAGTGTGAAATCCTCACAGGAAATCCTCACAGGATATTAACACAAGTATCTATGTAAGTGTGAAATCCTCACAGGATATTAACACAAGTATCTATGTAAGTGTGAAATCCTCACAGGATATTAACACAAGTATCTATGTAAGTGTAAAATCCTCACAGGATATTAACACAAGTATGTAAGTGTGAAATCCTCACAGGATATTTACACAAGTATCTATGTAAGTGTGAAATCCTCACAGGATATTAACACAAGTATCTGTGTAAGTGTAAAATCCTCACTGGATATTAAAACAAGTATCTATGTTAGTGTGAAATCCTCACAGGATATTAACACAAGTATCTATGTAAGTGTGAAATCCTCAAAGGAAACTTGATTTTTCTATTTAATAAGAAATAATACATAATACATCAACACCATTTTTACCTGCTAAGCCTTCCTTTGCCCAACTATTCACTTTAATGACTGTAGTCAAGATAGCGATATAATACCTGGAAATTGATATTATATAACAAAATATATATCATAAAATGTTTTTTCAGGCATCACAGCAAAAATATAAATCTACAGTATTTCCCCGCTCAGCCCCTGACCGACAGCTCTCACTTGATGAACGCAAGAAATTGATGATGACCACAGCTCGCCAGCGCTATAAGGAGAAACATGGACTATTGTGATAAAGAAACTCTCTTATGTACTATGGTGCTTCTCATTTTATAGGAGAGCTTTATACTATTGACCAAACAACAGGATATTGTTGTACAAAGGTGTCTGACAGGGGACAGTGGCCAAGTGCTTCCTGGTACATCAGGTGTTAAACAACACTCTCCAATTAACAGTTTTAAACACGGTACAATCTGCCTAACAAGCAGAAATACCTTTCATGTTTCACACTACCAGTTGTAAGCATGATCATACATTACTCGCTTTTTGATTGAAGATGAAATTTTTAGAGATTCTTTGTTGTCATTTTATAACTTTTGGAAGAATACAATCAGATCAAGGTAATATTTCCAGTCATACTTTGCAGCAATGCTAATTGTTATCAAAAATTTTAGACATGTGTGTAGTCCCAGATGTGTTAACATGACAGTTCTACATATGTGTGTAGTCCCAGAAGTGTTAACATGACAGTTCTACATATGTGTGTAGTCCTGTATGTGTTAACATGTATATGTCTACATATGTGTGTAGTCATGTATGTGTTTACATGACAGTTCTACATATGTGTGTAATATGGGATGTGTTAACACATATTTTTCTACATATGTGTAGTCCGGGATGTGTTAACATGTATAGTTCTACACATGTGTGTAGTCCCGGATGTGTTATCATGTATAGTTCTACATATGTGTAGTCTGGGATGTGTTAACATGTATAGTTCTACACATGTGCGTAGTCTGGGATGTGTTAACATGTATAGTTCCACACATGTGTGTAAGTCTGAGATCTGTTAACATGTATAATTCTACATATGTGTAGTCCCGGATGTGTTAACATGTATAGTTCTACATATGTGTGTAGTCCCTAATGTGTTTACATGTATAGTTCTACATATGTGTAGTCCCGGATGTGTTAACATGAACAGAACAGTTCTACATATGTGTGTAGTCTAGGATGTGTTAACATGTATAGTTCTACATGTGTGCAGTCCCGGATGTGTTTACATGTATAGTTCTACATATGTGTAGTCCTGGATGTGTTAACATGTATAGTTCTACATGTGTGTAGTCCCAGATGTGTTAACATGTATAGTTCTACATGTGTGTAGTCCTGGATGTGTTTACATGTATAGTTCTACATATGTGTAGTCCTGGATGTGTTAACATGTATAGTTCTACACATGTGTGTAGTCCTGGATGTGTTAACATGTATAGTTCTACACATGTGTGTAGTCATGTATGTGCTAACATGTATTGTTCTACACATGTGTGTAGTCATGTATGTGTTAACATATATAGTTCTACACATGTGCTTAGTCATGGATATGTTTACATGTATAGTTTCACATAAGTGTAGTCTCATATGTATTAACATGTATAGTTCTACATATGTGTAGTCTGGGATGTGTTAACATGTATAGTTCCACATATGTGTGTAGTCTGGGAAGTGTTAACATGTATAGTTCTACATATGTGTAGTCTGGGATGTGTTAACATGTATAGTTCCACACATGTGTGTAGTCTGAGATGTGTTAACATGTATAATTCTACATATGTGTAGTCCTGGATGTGTTAACATGTATAGTTCTACATGTGTGTAGTCCCTGATGTGTTTACATGTATAGTTCTACACATGTGTGTAGTCTGGGATGTGTTATCATATATAGTTCTACATTTGTGTAGTCCCGGATGTGTTATCATATATAGTTCTACATGTATGTAGTCCTGGATGTGTTTACATGTATAGTTCTACACATGTGAGTAGTCCCGGATGTGTTATCATGTATAGTTCTACATATGTGTAGTCCTGGATGTGTAAACATGTGTAGTTCTACATGTGTGTAGTCCCTGATGTGTTTACCTGTATATTTCTACACGTGTGTAGTCTGGGATGTGTTAACATGTATAGTTCTACATATGTGTGTAGTCCTGGATGTGTTCACATGTATAGTTCTACATATGTGTAGTCTGAGATGTGTTAACATGTATAGTTCTACACGTGTGTAGTCTGGAATGTGTTTACATGTATAGTTCTACATGTGTGTAGTCTGGGATGTGTTTACATGTATAGTTCTACATGTGTGTAGGCTGGGATGTGTTAACATTTATAGTTCTACATGTGTGTAGTCTGGGATGTGTTAACATGTATAGTTCTACACATGTGTGTAGTCTGGGATGTGTTAACATGTATAGTTCTACATATGTGTGTAGTCCTAGATGTGTTAACATGTATAGTTCTACATGTGTGTAGTCTGGGATGTGTTAACATGTATAGTTCTACATGTGTGTAGTCTGGGATGTGTTAACATATATAGTTCTACATGTGTGTAGTCTGGGATGTGTTAACATGTATAGTTATACACGTGTGTGTAGTCTGGGATGTGTTAACATATATAGTTCTACATGTGTGTAGTCTGGGATGTTTTTACCTGTATAGTTCTACACATGTGTGTAGTCTGGGATGTGTTAACATATATAGTTCTTTATATGTGTAGTCCTGGATGTGTTAACATGTATAGTTCTACATATGTGTAGTCCTGGATGTGTTAACATGTATAATTCTACATGTGTATAGTCTGGGATGTGTTAACATTTATAGTTCTACATATGTGTAGTTCCGGATGTGTTAACATGTATAATTCTACATACGTGTAGTACTGGATGTGTTAACATGTATAGTTCTACATGTGTGTAGTCCTGGATGTGTTAACAGGTATAGTTCTACATGTGTATAGTTTGGGATGTGTTAACATGTATAATTCTACATGTGTGTAGTCTGGGATGTGTTATCATATATAGTTCTACACGTGTGTAGTCTGGGATGTGTTAACATGTATAGTTCTTCATGTGTGTAGTCCCTGATGTGTTTACCTGTATAGTTCTACATGTGTGTAGTCCCTGATGTGTTAACATGTATAGTTCTACACATGTGTGTAGTCCTGGATGTGTTAACATGTATAATTCTACATGTGTGTAGTCCCTGATGTGTTTACCTGTATAGTTCTACACATGTGTGTAGTCCTGGATGTGTTAACATGTATAATTCTACATGTGTATAGTCTGGGATGTGTTAACATTTATAGTTCTACACGTGTGTAGTCTGGGATGTGTTAACATGTATAGTTCTACATGCGTGTAGTCCCTGATGTGTTAACCTGTATAGTTCTACACATGTGTGTAGTCTGGGATGTGTTAACATGTATAGTTCTACACATGTGTGTAGTCCTGGATGTGTTAACATGTATAATTCTACATATGTGTAGTCCCTGATGTGTTAACATGTATAGTTCTACACATATGTGTAGTCCTGGATGTGTTAACATGTATAATTTTACATGTGTATAGTCTGGGATGTGTTAACATTTATAGTTCTACACGTGTATAGTCTGGGATGTGTTAACATGTATAGTTCTACATATGTGTAGTCCCTGATGTGTTAACATGTATAGTTCTACACATATGTGTAATCCTGGATGTGTTAACATGTATAATTCTACATGTGTATAGTCTGGGATGTGTTAACATTTATAGTTCTACACGTGTGTAGTCTGGGATGTGTTAACATGTATAGTTCTACATGTGTGTATGTGTTGTTCTACATGTGTGTAGTCCCTGATGTGTTTACATGTATAGTTCTACATATGTGTAGTCCTGGATGTGTTAACATGTATAATTCTACATGTGTGTAGTCTGAGATGTGTTAACATGTATAATTCTACATGTGTGTAGTCACGGATGTGTTAACATGTATAGTTCTACTTGTGTGTAGTCCCGGATGTGTTAACATGTATGCTGATGTAGTGATCAACTGAAACCGTTCACATCATTAACAATCATCAGAAGTTTTGTGAAAAAGTGAAAAGTACAAGTCAGGAATGTTACAAGTCAGTGATGTAACAACAGTCAGGGATGTTACAACGGTCAGTGATGTTACAACAGTCAGTGATGTTACTACAGTCAGTGATGTTACAACAGTCAGTAATGTGACAACAGTCAGTCAGTAATGTGACAACAGTCAGTGATGTTACAAGTCAGTGATGTTACAACAGTCAGGGATGTTACACAGTAGTTGATGTTACAACAGTTATAATAGACAGTGATGTTACAACAGTCAGTAATGTGACAACAGTCAGGGATGTTACAAGTCAGTGATTTTACAACGGTCAGTGATGTAACAACAGTCAGTGATGTTACAACAGTCAGTAATGTGACAACAGTCAGGGATGTTACAAGTCAGTGATGTTACAAGTCAGTGATATTACAAGTCAGTGATGTTACAATTGTCAGTGATGTTACAACAGGGCCGCGGTTAAGATATCCCAACAAATTACCACAAGTCCTCCACCTCTGGGATGCGGGTTTGAATCCCATGTGGGGCAGTTGCTAGGTACTGACTGCTGGCCGGTAGTTTTTCTCTGGGTACTCTGGCTTTCCTCCACCAACAAACCTGGCACGTCCTTACATGACCCTGGCTGTTAATAGGACGTTAAACTAATGAAACCAAAACTAAACCTGTTACAACAGTCATTGATGTTACAATGGTCAGTGTAGTTATACCCCTATACAATCGTTTCTATACAAACTCTATTGACAACAAGAGCTGTTGGAGAACAGCAAAGCTCGCCTATTCAGAAGAAGTTGATGTTCAAGTATTTACTAATTAAACATGGAAATATGACAAATTAACAGACTCAAAAAAAACCTAAAGGGCCCCAAATTGGTTGTATTATCACGTTCAGCATCCATACACATCAGGAAAATAAAATCATAAACATTTATGATGACTTATGCTTAAATAATTGACAAAATAGAAACTTGCTTAAAAACTTTAACATGGAAATATGACAAATTAACAGACTCAAAAAAAACCTATAGGGCCCCAAATTGGTTGTATTATCACGTTCAGCATCCATACACATTAGGAAAATAAAATAATAAACATTTATGATGACTTAAGCTTAAACAATAGACAAAATAGAAACTTGCTCAAAAACTTTAACGTGAAATGGGACGCCAACGCTGACGCCGACACCCACACCGGGGTGACAACATTAGCTCCCCCTATTCTTCGAATAGGCGAGCTAAAAATGCTAATAAATGAACTCTTCCGTTGAGCAGTCAAAAGAGCTGTTAAAATTGACTGTTAAAATGTGCTGTTGGACTGGATTGACGTCACACCTTCAATTTGTGACGTCATGGCATTGTTTTGAGTCAATGGGTATAACAAAACAGTTATCGACTGGATTTTTGGACAACAGATGATTTGCTGGACCCTCAAACAAAAACAACCTCGGGCAACAGTTTTTCTTCGGGTCCAACAAACCATCTGTTGCCCTCAATCTCAGTCAACAAATACATAATGTGACAACAGTCAGTGATGTTACAACAGTCATTGATCTTACAAGTCAGTAATTTTATGCGGGTCATTTTATTTGTAATTTGAAAACATAAACCATGTATAATAAGTATTGTAAGTATGTAAATAAATGTACATGTAGTCCCCCATCATACCACCACCTTTTGTCCAGTGCCGATTTTAGCGGTATAACAGGGATGGCAGTATGATTTACAATGTGTAAGTCTCGATCACCATTGATTTTACAGTGGAACTCGGTTAATTCAAACTTGAAGGGACCACATTGTTGGCATTATGCAAATTCTTGAGGGCATCATTTATTCCTATCCCGTCGGTGATTAGGTGAACGGAAGACATGCGATTACTACAAGTGTCTTTGTGACATAGCTAATGTTGTAAACAGACGACGGGACAAAACAAAATTCAACGAGATTGACAACAACGTTTAGCAAATGCATGCATGAGATATGACAACAAGAATATTTTTACTGAATGCTTATTATGAGTATTCATTTTACAATGGTTATAAGAGCTACAGTTATGGAAGCTGATTTTATTGTCAACGGTAAGGTTTCGACTTTTACTCAAATAAATAAAATGTTTCAATAAATTACAAATACTTGAAATCTAGTTTTGTTTCTTGCCTTGATATGATATAATATGAAATGAAGAGAAAAAACGACAACTCTGTTATAACAGAGTTTTCGTTCTAGAACGAAATGTTAACACGGCTAAATAAACCTATCAACCTGCTTATTTTCGCGATTTGAGTAATAAGGAAACCCAACGATTTTTTTTGCTAAAATTTTGAATGTAAGCTAAGCTCGGCGTGATCTATCGATTGAAGTAATCACCTTAGCTGTGAAAATTCAAAATGACAAGATATTTTGGTGTAAAACCTCCAAAATCAACATTTTGACCACTGGGTTCTGTTTAATTCGTCCTAGTAAATTAACTAATAATAAAAGGTCCTTGCATTTCTGAACAAAACAGTATTTCTGTAAGATACTGATTTTTGGAAATGTTACATATTGGTGGTATTTCGCAGGTTCTTGGTAAATTTCTACAACAGACGAGATATTTTGGGGTCCCGGCGCCTTCCTTCGGAACTATAGGAGATTTCAGAAAAGATGGCGATGACGTCACTCAAAGGTACATCCGGGCGCTCAAAGGTACAACAGTGTCTTTTCTTTTAGCCAACATTCTGAATTTTGAGGTATACAGGTAAAGTATTTTGTTGGCCAAGTGAGACTAGGTGTGAAAGATAGAACAATAGGAGATAATTACAGGTAAGGCTATAGACCGTTCCATAAAACTACCAATTTTTACGAGTATCTACATGTACTTAAAGATGCTCCTCCGCTGACAAATGATATTTTTATCAAAAACACGAGCAGACGATTTAGTATTTTTCTTAAGTTACAAAAGTTACTTACTTTACACCATTACCACCATTGAAAAGTTTGAGCTTCTAATTTTACTTCAAGTTAAAGTTACAAAAAATAATTAATTGCATCCCGAAAAAATTCCGTCGCACTATATCCTATATAGAATTAAGTACTGATTGCGCATGCTCTAAGGGCAAAATAAATAATATTATATTATTTTTTGTGTTAATTAAACATATACATACACGATTAAACACCAATTATTACTCAAGTTATTTAATATTATTAATGCTGTGTCGGCAGTGGAGCATCTTTAATGTAAAGAGAGAAAAAACGCTGGATTTTTAGCCCAACATCATCAGATGGTGGGCTATTCAAATCGCCCTGCGTCCGTGGTCCGTGGTCCGTCGTCCGTCCGTAAACAATGCTTGTTATTACTATTTCTTAAAAACTGCTGCAGGGATTTTGTTCAAACTTCACATGGAGGGTCCCCTTGGTCCATATTTGTGCCATACAGATTTTGAGGCTGATCGGAAAAACAAGATGGCCGCCAGGCAGCCATCTTTGATTTTGGCAGTTGAAGTTTGTTATCGATATTTCTTGAGAACTACTGAAGGGATTTTGTTCAAACTTCACATGGAGGTTACCCTTGGTCCCTAGTTGTGCCATACAGATTTTGAGGCTGATCAGAAATACAAGACGGCCGCCAGGCAGCCATCTTTGATTTTGGCAGTTGAAGTTTGTTATCAATATTTCTTGAGAACTACTGAAGGGATTTTGTTCAAACTTCACATGGAGGTTACCCTTGGTCCCTAGTTGTGCCATACAGATTTTGAGGCTGATCGGAAAAACAAGATGGCCGCCAGGCAGCCATCTTTGATTTTGGCAGTTGAAGTTTGTTATCCATATTTCTTGAGAACTACTGAAGGGATTTTGTTCAATCTTCACATGGAGGGTACCCTTGGTCCCTAGTTGTGCCATACAGATTTTGCGGCTGATCGGAAAAACAAGATGGCCGCCAGGCAGCCATCTTTGATTTTGGCAGTTGAAGTTTGTTATCGATATTTCTTGAGAACTACTGAAGGAATTTTGTTCAAACTTCACATGGAGGTTACCCTTGGTCCCTATTTGTGCCATACAGATTTTGAGTCTGATAGGAAAAACAAGATGGCCGCCAGGCGGCCATCTTGGATTTTGATAGTTAAGGTTTGATATCCCCATTTCTCAAAAAGTGCTGAAGGGATCTTTCTCAAATTTCATATGTAGGTTCCCTTAGGGCCCTTGTTGTGCATATTGCATTTTTGGACCAATCGGTGAACAAGATGGCCGCCAGGCCGCCATCTTGGATTTCGATAGTTAAAGTTTGTTATGGCTATTTCTCAGATAGTACTGAAGGGATCTGTCTCAAATTTCATATGAAGGTTCCCCTAGGGACCTAGTTGTGTATATTGAATTTTGGGACCGATCGGTTAACAAGATGGCCGCTAGGCAGCCATCTTGGATTTTGTTATTCAAAGTTTGTTATCGATATTTCTCAGAAAGTACTGAAGGGATCTGTCTCAGAATTCATATGTAGGTTCCCCTAGGGCCCTAGTTGTGCATATTGTGATTTGGGACCGATCGGTCAACAAAATTGCTGCCAGGCAGCCATCTTGGATTTTTATATTCAAAGTTTTTATCGCTATTTCTCAGAAAGTATTGAATGGATCTTTCTCAAATTTCACATGTAGGTTCCCCTAGGGCCCTAGTTGTGCATATTGTGATTTGGGACCGATTGATCAACAAGATGGCCGCAAAGGAGTCATCTTGGATTTTGATAGTTGAAGTTTGTTACCGCTATTTCTCAAAAGGTACTGAAGCGATCTGTCTCAAATTTTATATGTAGTATGTTTGAAAAAGTTAAAAAAGTAGAGAAAAGATCCATCTTTCCTTTGTCAGATATAGATCATTCTTTGGTGGGCGCCAAGATCCCTCTGGGATCTTTTGTTAAGTACTACATGTATTTTAATTAACAAATACACATGGTATATCAGAATGCATACATCCAATAATTTCATTTTTAATAAATATATCAGAATGGACACAAAAAGAAATTACATTTTCATAGCTACTATTTTCAAATAATTTCTTTTTTAATAAATACATATCAGAATGGACACAAAAAGTAATTACATTTTGAACATAGCTACTACTTTCAAATAATTACATTTTTAATAAATATATCAGATGGACACAAAAAGTAATTACATTTTGTAGTAGTGATTTACCATTTTGATATTAAGGTTCCGTTATTGATCATATAAAAAAGTTTTGATATACTTATAATTTTTTTTTACCTGAAATATACACAAGTTTCCTACATAAATTTATCCCCCGCCCAACGAAGTTGGCGGGGGATATACAAATGGGTTCCGTCCGTCCGTCTGTCCGTCCGTCCGTCCGAATGGTTTCCGGAGCAGGACTCTAAAACCAGTAGAGATATTTCCACGAAACTTCATACACACATTGGTCTTATGGTCTAGTAGTGCCTTTTGCTATTTTTAGGTTTTCATTTTTTGCATTTTTTCCGTACCATGGAAACATTGCTGAAAAATCATATTTTTGTATCAGGTTTGTTTCCGGAGCATAACTCTAAAACCAGAAGAGATATTTCCACGAAACTTCATTGACACATTGGTCTTATGGTCTAGTAGTGCCTTTTGCTATTTTAAGGTTTTCACTTTTTGTACTTTTTTCTGTAACCATGGAAACATTGCTGAAAATGGCAGATTTTTGTACCAGGTTAGTTTCCGGAGCATAACTCTAAAACCAGAAGAGATATTTCCACGAAACTTCATAGACACATTGGTCTTATGGTCTAGTAGTGCCTTTTGCTATTTTAAGGTTTTCACTTTTTGTACTTTTTTCTGTAACCATATTGCTGAAATGGCATTTTTGTTAGAATCGTTCCGAGCACAACTCTAAAACCAGCAGAGATATTTCCATGAAACTTCATAGACACTTGTCTTATGGCTAGTAGTGCCTTTGCAGGTTTTCACTTTTGTGCTTTTTCTGTAACCATAGAAACATTGCTGAAAATATCATATTTTGTAGCAGGTTCATTTCCGCATAACTCTAAAACCAGCAGAGATATTTCCACTTCATAGACACATTCATTTTATGGTCTAGTAGTACCTTTTGCTATTTTTAAGTTTTCATTTTTTGCACTTTTTCCTGGTTTTTTTTAGGTCATCTGACCCAAAGGGTCAGGATGACCTATAGTCATCGTGATTCGTCTGTCGTCGTGCGCCATCCGTCATGCGTAAACTTTTTCCTTTAAAACGCTACTCCTCCTTAGCCACTAAGCGGATTTCATCCATATTTGGTGTGAAGCATTATTGGGGAAGGACAATCATATTATATATAAATGAGCTTGGTCCAACCCCTAGGGGCTGAGGGGTGGGGCCCCAAAAGGGCAAATTTTCTTATTTTAAGCTTTAAAATCCTACTCCTCCTTCATCCTTGGGTTGATTTCATCCATATTTGTTGTGAAACATCATTAGGGAAGGACAGTCATATCTTATATAAATGAGCCTGGTCCGACCCCTAGGGGCTGAGGGGCAGGGCCCCAAAAGGGCAAATTTTCTTAATTTAAGCTTTAAAATCCTACTTCTCCTTCATCCTTAGATGGATTTCATCCATATTTGGTATGAAATATTATTTGGGAAAGACAATCATATTTTATATAAATGAGCCTGGTCGGACCCCTAGGGGCTGAGGGGTGGGGCCCCAAAAGGGCAAATTTTCTTAATTTTAGCTTTAAAATCTTACTCCTCCTCAACTCTTGAGAGGATTTCATCCATATTTGGTGTAAAACATCATTAGGGAAGGACAATCATATTTTATATAAATGAGCTTGGTCCAACCCCTAGGGGCTGAGGGGTGGGGTCCCAAAAGGGCAAATTTTCTTATTTTAAGCTTTAAAATCCTACTCCTCCTTCATCCTTGGGTTGATTTCATCCATATTTGGTGTGAAACATCATTAGGGAAGGATAGTCATATTTTATATAAATGAGCTTGGTCCGACCCCTAGGGGCTGAGTGGTGGGGCCCCAAAAGGGCAAATTTTCTTATTTTAAGCTATAAAATCCTACTCCTCCTTCATCCTTGGGTTGATTTCATCCATATTAAGTGTGAAACATCATTGGGGAAAGACAATCATATTTTATATAAATGAGCTTTGTCCGACCCCTTGGGGCTAAGGGGCGGGGCCCCAAAAGGGCAAATTTTCTTAATTTAAGCTTTAAAATCCTACTTCTCCTTCATCCTAACATGGATTTCATCCATATTTGGTATGAAATATCATTTGGGAAAGACAATCATCTTTTTTATGAATGAGCCTGGTCGGACCCCTAGGGGCTGAGTGGTGGGGCCCCAAAAGGGCAAATTTTCTTATTTTAAGCTATAAAATCCTACTCCTCCTTCATCCTTGGGTTGATTTCATCCATATTTAGTGTGAAACATCATTAGGGAAGGACAGTCATATTCTATATAAATGAGCCTGGTCGGACCCCTAGGGTCAGAGGGGCAGGGCCCCAAAAGGGCAAATTTTCTTAATTTAAGCTTTAAAATCCTACTTCTCCTTCATCCTTAGATGGATTTCATCCATATTTGGTATGAAATATCATTTGGGAAAGACAATCATATTTTATATAAATGAGCCTGGTCGGACCCCTAGGGGCTGAGGGGTGGGGCCCCAAAAGGGCAAATTTTCTTAATTTTAGCTTTAAAATCTTACTCCTCCTCAACTCTTGAGAGGATTTCATCCATATTTGGTGTAAAACATCATTAGGGAAGGACAATCATATTTTATATAAAGATTTTAGTATTCCAAGATGGCCACTGGCCCACTTCCTGTTTTCAGTCTTCAGTATCTGATCTCAATGAAAATTGGTCTATAGGGGTTTTAAGGGATGGCGAACAACATACAAACATTTTTATAAAGATTTTGGTATTCCAAGATGGCCGCTAGCCCACTTCCTGTTTTCAGGTTTCAGTCTCTGATCTCAAAAAAATTAGTCTAGAGGTTTAAAGGGATGGCAAACAACATGTAAATATTTTCATAAAGATTTTAGTATTTCAAGATGGCTGCGAGCCCACGTCCTGTTTTCAGATTTCAGTCTCTGATCTCAACAAAAATTAGTCTGTAGAGGTTTTAAGGGATGGCGAACAACATGCAAACATTTTGGTAAAGATTTTGGTATTCCAAGATGGCCACTGGGCCAACTTCCTGTTTTTAGGTCATCTGACCGACGGTCAGGATGACCTATTGTCAATGTGTATCGTCCGTCGTCGTGCGCTGTCCGCCGTGCGCCGTGCATCGTGCGTAAGACTATTTATACAAAAGCCTACTCCTCCTTAACCCTTGGGCGGATTACATCCATATTTGGTGTGAAACATCATTAAGAAACGACAATTATATTTTATATAAATGAGCTTGGTCCGACCCCTAGGGGCTGAGGGGTGGGGCCCCAAAAGGGCAAATTTTCTTATTAGGTCATCTGACCCGAAGGGTCAGGATGACCTATAGTCATCGTGATTCGTCCGTCGTTGTCCGTCGTCCGCCGTCCGTCGTGCGTTAACTTTTTCCTTTAAAACGCTACTCCCCCTTAACCACTACGCGGATTTCATTCATATTTGGTGTGAAACATCATTGGGGAAGGACAGTCATATTTTATATAAATGAGCTTGGTCCGACCCCTAGGGGCTGAGGGGTGGGGCCCCAAAAGGGCAAATTTTCTTATTTTAAGCTTTAAAATCCTACTCCTCCTTCATCCTTGGGTTGATTTCATCCATATTTGGTTTGAAACATCATTGGGGAAGGACAATCATATTTTATATAAATGAGCTTGGTCCGACCCCTAGGGGCTGAGAAGTGGGGCCCCAAAAGAGCAAATTTTCTTATTTTAAGCTTTAAAATCCTACTCCTCCTTCATCCTTGGGTTGATTTCATCCATATTTGGTTTGAAACATCATTGGGGAAGGACAGTCATATTTTATATAAATGAGCCTGGTCCGACCCCTAGGGGCTGAGGGGTAGGGCCCCAAAAGGGCAAATTTTCTTATTTTAAGCTTTAAAATCCTACTCCTCCTTCATCCTTAGATGGATTTCATCCATATTTGGTATGAAATATCATTTGGGAAAGACAATCATATTTTATATAAATGAGCCTGGTCGGACCCCTAGGGGCTGAGGGGTGGGGCCCCAATTTATTTTACATTTTACTAATGGTATGATTTGCCTGAAACTTGCCTGGAATGATCTTAATATGATCTTGACAAAGTGTTGTTACATCTCTGGTTGGTCCCATATAAATCCAAGATGGCTACCATGACACCATATCTAATTAATTTCCTATAGACTATTGCCAAGGAAGTCAGATGACCGTTAAGGCCCTTGGGCCTCTTGTTTTAAGCTTTAAAATCCTACTCCTCCTTCATGCTTGGGTTGATTTCATCCATATTTGGTGTGAAACATCATTAGTAAAGGACAGTCATATTTTATATAAATGAGCCTGGTCCGACCCCTAGGGGCTGAGGGGTGGGGCCCCAAAAGGGCAAATTTTCTTAATTTTAGCTTTAAAATCCTACTCCTCCTTCATCCTTGGATGGATTTCATCCATATTAGGTGTGAAACATTATTAGGGAAGGACAATCATATTTTATATAAATGAGCCTGGTCCGACCCCTAGGGGCTGAGGGGTGGGGCCCCAAAAGGGCAAATTTTCTTAATTTTAGCTTTAAAATCTTACTCCTCCTCAACTCTTGAGAGGATTTCATCCATATTTGGTGTAAAACATCATTAGGGAAGGACAATCATATTTTATATAAAGATTTTAGTATTCCAAGATGGCCACTGGCCCACTTCCTGTTTTCAGTCTTCAGTATCTGATCTCAATGAAAATTGGTCTATAGGGGTTTTAAGGGATGGCAACAACATACAAACATTTTTATAAAGATTTTGGTATTCCAAGATGGCCGCTAGCCCACTTCCTGTTTTCAGGTTTCAGTCTCTGATCTCAAAAAAATTAGTCTAGAGGTTTAAAGGCATATTTTATATAAACGAGCCTGGTCCGACCCCTAGGGGCTGAGGGGTAGGGCCCCAAAAGGGCAAATTTTCTTATTTTAAGCTTTAAAATCCTACTCCTCCTTCATCCTTGGGTTGATTTCATCCATATTTGGTGTGAAACATCATTGGGGAAGGACAGTCATATTTTATATAAATGAGCCTGGTCCGACCCCTAGGGGCTGAGGGGTAGGGCCCCAAAAGGGCAAATTTTCTTATTTTAAGCTTTAAAATCCTACTCCTCCTTCATCCTTAGATGGATTTCATCCATATTTGGTATGAAATATCATTTGGGAAAGACAATCATATTTTATATAAATGAGCCTGGTCGGACCCCTAGGGGCTGAGGGTTGGGGCCCCAAAAGGGCAAATTTTCTTAATTTAAGCTTTAAAATCCTACTTCTCCTTCATCCTTAGATGGATTTCATCCATATTTGGTATGAAATATTATTTGGGAAAGACAATCATATTTTATATAAATGAGCCTGGTCTGACCCCTAGGGGCTGAGGGGTGGGGCCCCAAAAGGGCAAATTTTCTTAATTTTAGCTTTAAAATCTTACTCCTCCTCAACTTGAAGGTTTCTCATATTTGGTGTAAAACATCATTAGGAAGGATTTCATCCATAGGGCTGAGGGTGGGGTAAAACATTTTCATTTAAGGGAAAAAACTCCTCCTTCATCCTTGGGTTGATTTTTATATGGAACATCATAGGAAGGAGCTTGAGCTTGGTCCGACCCCTAGGGGCTGAGTGGTGGGGCCCCAAAAGGGCAAATTTTCTTATTTTAAGCTATAAAATCCTACTCCTCCTTCATCCTTGGGTTGATTTCATCCATATTAAGTGTGAAACATCATTGGGGAAAGACAATCATATTTTATATAAATGAGCTTTGTCCGGCCCCTTGGGGCTAAGGGGCGGGGCCCCAAAAGGGCAAATTTTCTTAATTTAAGCTTTAAAATCCTACTTCTCCTTCATCCTAACATGGATTTCATCCATATTTGGTATGAAATATCATTTGGGAAAGACAATCATCTTTTTTATGAATGAGCCTGGTCGGACCCCTAAGGGCTGAGTGGTGGGGCCCCAAAAGGGCAAATTTTCTTATTTCAAGCTATAAAATCCTACTCCTCCTTCATCCTTGGGTTGATTTCATCCATATTTAGTGTGAAACATCATTAGGGAAGGACAGTCATATTCTATATAAATGAGCCTGGTCGGACCCCTAGGGTCAGAGGGGCAGGGCCCCAAAAGGGCAAATTTTCTTAATTTAAGCTTTAAAATCCTACTTCTCCTTCATCCTTAGATGGATTTCATCCATATTTGGTATGAAATATCATTTGGGAAAGACAATCATATTTTATATAAATGAGCCTGGTCGGACCCCTAGGGGCTGAGGGGTGGGGCCCCAAAAGGGCAAATTTTCTTAATTTTAGCTTTAAAATCTTACTCCTCCTCAACTCTTGAGAGGATTTCATCCATATTTGGTGTAAAACATCATTAGGGAAGGACAATCATATTTTATATAAAGATTTTAGTATTCCAAGATGGCCACTGGCCCACTTCCTGTTTTCAGTCTTCAGTATCTGATCTCAATGAAAATTGGTCTATAGGGGTTTTAAGGGATGGCAACAACATACAAACATTTTTATAAAGATTTTGGTATTCCAAGATGGCCGCTAGCCCACTTCCTGTTTTCAGGTTTCAGTCTCTGATCTCAAAAAAATTAGTCTAGAGGTTTAAAGGGATGGCAAACAACATGTAAATATTTTCATAAAGATTTTAGTATTTCAAGATGGCTGCGAGCCCACGTCCTGTTTTCAGATTTCAGTCTCTGATCTCAACAAAAATTAGTCTGTAGAGGTTTTAAGGGATGGCGAACAACATGCAAACATTTTGGTAAAGATTTTGGTATTCCAAGATGGCCACTGGGCCAACTTCCTGTTTTTAGGTCATCTGACCGACGGTCAGGATGACCTATTGTCAATGTGTATCGTCCGTCGTCGTGCGCTGTCCGCCGTGCGCCGTGCATCGTGCGTAAGACTATTTATACAAAAGCCTACTCCTCCTTAACCCTTGGGCGGATTACATCCATATTTGGTGTGAAACATCATTAAGAAACGACAATTATATTTTATATAAATGAGCTTGGTCCGACCCCTAGGGGCTGAGGGGTGGGGCCCCAAAAGGGCAAATTTTCTTATTAGGTCATCTGACCCGAAGGGTCAGGATGACCTATAGTCATCGTGATTCGTCCGTCGTTGTCCGTCGTCCGCCGTCCGTCGTGCGTTAACTTTTTCCTTTAAAACGCTACTCCCCCTTAACCACTACGCGGATTTCATTCATATTTGGTGTGAAACATCATTGGGGAAGGACAATCATATTTTATATAAATGAGCTTGGTCCGACCCCTAGGGGCTGAGGGGTGGGGCCCCAAAAGGGCAAATTTTCTTATTTTAAGCTTTAAAATCCTACTCCTCCTTCATCCTTGGGTTGATTTCATCCATATTTGGTTTGAAACATCATTGGGGAAGGACAATCATATTTTATATAAATGAGCCTGGTCCGACCCCTAGGGGCTGAGAAGTGGGGCCCCAAAAGAGCAAATTTTCTTATTTTAAGCTTTAAAATCCTACTCCTCCTTCATCCTTGGGTTGATTTCATCCATATTTGGTTTGAAACATCATTGGGGAAGGACAGTCATATTTTATATAAACGAGCCTGGTCCGACCCCTAGGGGCTGAGGGGTAGGGCCCCAAAAGGGCAAATTTTCTTATTTTAAGCTTTAAAATCCTACTCCTCCTTCATCCTTAGATGGATTTCATCCATATTTGGTATGAAATATCATTTGGGAAAGACAATCATATTTTATATAAATGAGCCTGGTCGGACCCCTAGGGGCTGAGGGGTGGGGCCCCAATTTATTTTACATTTTACTAATGGTATGATTTGCCTGAAACTTGCCTGGAATGATCTTAATATGATCTTGACAAAGTGTTGTTACATCTCTGGTTGGTCCCATATAAATCCAAGATGGCTACCATGACACCATATCTAATTAATTTCCTATAGACTATTGCCAAGGAAGTCAGATGACCGTTAAGGCCCTTGGGCCTCTTGTTTTAAGCTTTAAAATCCTACTCCTCCTTCATGCTTGGGTTGATTTCATCCATATTTGGTGTGAAACATCATTAGTAAAGGACAGTCATATTTTATATAAATGAGCCTGGTCCGACCCCTAGGGGCTGAGGGGTGGGGCCCCAAAAGGGCAAATTTTCTTAATTTTAGCTTTAAAATCCTACTCCTCCTTTATCCTTGGATGGATTTCATCCATATTAGGTTTGAAACATTATTAGGGAAGGACAATCATATTTTATATAAATGAGCCTGGTCTGACCCCTAGGGGCTGAGGGGTGGGGCCCCAAAAGGGCAAATTTTCTTAATTTTAGCTTTAAAATCTTACTCCTCCTCAACTCTTGAGAGGATTTCATCCATATTTGGTGTGAAACATCATTAGGGAAGGACAATCATATTTTATATAAAGATTTTAGTATTCCAAGATGGCCACTGGCCCACTTCCTGTTTTTCAGTCTTCAGTATCTGATCTCAATGAAAATTGGTCAATAGGGATTTTAAGGGATGGCAACAACATACAAACATTTTTATAAAGATTTTGGTATTCCAAGATGGCCGCTAGCCCACTTCCTGTTTTCAGGTTTCAGTCTCTGATCTCAAAAAAATTAGTCTAGTGAGTTTAAAGGCATATTTTATATAAACGAGCCTGGTCCGACCCCTAGGGGCTGAGGGTAGGGCCCCAAAAGGGCAAATTTTCTTATTTTAAGCTTTAAAATCCTACTCCTCCTTCATCCTTGGGTTGATTTCATCCATATTTGGTTTGAAACATCATTGGGGAAGGACAGTCATATTTTATATAAATGAGCCTGGTCGGACCCCTAGGGGCTGAGGGGTGGGGCCCCAAAAGGGCAAATTTTCTTAATTTAAGCTTTAAAATCCTACTCCTCCTTCATCCTTAGATGGATTTCATCCATATTTGGTATGAAACATCATTTGGGAAAGACAATCATATTTTATATAAATGAGCCTGGTCGGACCCCTAGGGGCTGAGGGGTGGGGCCCCAAAAGGGCAAATTTTCTTAATTTTAGCTTTAAAATCTTACTCCTCCTCAACTCTTGAGAGGATTTCATCCATATTTGGTGTAAAACATCATTAGGGAAGGACAATCATATTTTATATAAAGATTTTAGTATTCCAAGATGGCCACTGGCCCACTTCCTGTTTTCAGTCTTCAGTATCTGATCTCAATGAAAATTGGTCTATAGGGGTTTTAAGGGATGGCAACAACATACAAACATTTTTATAAAGATTTTGGTATTCCAAGATGGCCGCTAGCCCACTTCCTGTTTTCAGGTTTCAGTCTCTGATCTCAAAAAAATTAGTCTAGAGGTTTAAAGGGATGGCAAACAACATGTAAATATTTTCATAAAGATTTTAGTATTTCAAGATGGCTGCGAGCCCACGTCCTGTTTTCAGATTTCAGTCTCTGATCTCAACAAAAATTAGTCTGTAGAGGTTTTAAGGGATGGCGAACAACATGCAAACATTTTGGTAAAGATTTTGGTATTCCAAGATGGCCACTGGGCCAACTTCCTGTTTTTAGGTCATCTGACCGACGGTCAGGATGACCTATTGTCAATGTGTATCGTCCGTCGTCGTGCGCTGTCCGCCGTGCGCCGTGCATCGTGCGTAAGACTATTTATACAAAAGCCTACTCCTCCTTAACCCTTGGGCGGATTACATCCATATTTGGTGTGAAACATCATTAAGAAACGACAATTATATTTTATATAAATGAGCTTGGTCCGACCCCTAGGGGCTGAGGGGTGGGGCCCCAAAAGGGCAAATTTTCTTATTAGGTCATCTGACCCGAAGGGTCAGGATGACCTATAGTCATCGTGATTCGTCCGTCGTTGTCCGTCGTCCGCCGTCCGCCGTCCGTCGTGCGTTAACTTTTTCCTTTAAAACGCTACTCCCCCTTAACCACTACGCGGATTTCATTCATATTTGGTGTGAAACATCATTGGGGAAGGACAATCATATTTTATATAAATGAGCTTGGTCCGACCCCTAGGGGCTGAGGGGTGGGGCCCCAAAAGGGCAAATTTTCTTATTTTAAGCTTTAAAATCCTACTCCTCCTTCATCCTTGGGTTGATTTCATCCATATTTGGTTTGAAACATCATTGGGGAAGGACAATCATATTTTATATAAATGAGCTTGGTCCGACCCCTAGGGGCTGAGAAGTGGGGCCCCAAAAGAGCAAATTTTCTTATTTTAATCTTTAAAATCCTACTCCTCCTTCATCCTTGGGTTGATTTCATCCATATTTGGTTTGAAACATCATTGGGGAAGGACAATCATATTTTATATAAATGAGCCTGGTCCGACCCCTAGGGGCTGAGGGGTGGGGCCCCAAAAGGGCAAATTTTCTTATTTTAAGCTTTAAAATCCTACTCCTCCTTCATCCTTGGATGGATTTCATCCATATTTGGTTTGAAACATCATTGGGGAAGGACAATCATATTTTATATAAATGAGCCTGGTCCGACCCCTAGGGGCTGAGAAGTGGGGCCCCAAAAGGGCAAATTTTCTTATTAGGTCATCTGACCCGAAAGGTCAGGATGCTTTAGTCAAAATCCGTCGTTGTACGTCCGCCGTCCGTCGTGCGTTAACTTTTTCCTTTAAAACGCTACTCCCCCTTAACCACTGATTTCATTCATATTTGGTGTGAAACATCATTGGGGAAGGACAATCATATTTTATATAAATGAGTTTGGTCCGACCCCTAGGGGCTGAGGGGTGGGGCCCCAAAAGGGCAAATTTTCTTATTTTAAGCTTTAAAATCCTACTCCTCCTTCATCCTTGGGTTGATTTCATCCATATTTGGTTTGAAACATCATTGGGGAAGGACAATCATATTTTATATAAATGGAGCTTGGTCCGACCCCTAGGGGCTGAGAAGTGGGGCCCCAAAAGAGCAAATTTTCTTATTTTAAGCTTTAAAATCCTACTCCTCCTTCATCCTTGGGTTGATTTCATCCATATTTGGTTTGAAACATCATTGGGGAAGGACAGTCATATTTTTATATAAACGAGCCTGGTCCGACCCCTAGGGGCTGAGGGGTGGGGCCCCAAAAGGGCAAATTTTCTTAATTTAAGCTTTAAAATCCTACTCCTCCTTCATCCTTAGATGGATTTCATCCATATTTGGTATGAAACATCATTGGGGAAAGACAATCATATTTTATATAAATGAGCCTGGTCGGACCCCTAGGGGCTGAGGGGTGGGGCCCCAATTTATTTTACATTTTACTAATGGTATGATTTGCCTGAAACTTGCCTGGAATGATCTTAATATGATCTTGACAAAGTGTTGTTACATCTCTGGTTGGTCCCATATAAATCCAAGATGGCTACCATGACACCATATCTAATTAATTTCCTATAGACTATTGCCAAGGAAGTCAGATGACCGTTAAGGCCCTTGGGCCTCTTGTTTTAAGCTTTAAAATCCTACTCCTCCTTCATGCTTGGGTTGATTTCATCCATATTTGGTGTGAAACATCATTAGTAAAGGACAGTCATATTTTATATAAATGAGCCTGGTCCGACCCCTAGGGGCTGAGGGGTGGGGCCCCAAAAGGGCAAATTTTCTTAATTTTAGCTTTAAAATCCTACTCCTCCTTCATCCTTGGATGGATTTCATCCATATTTGGTGTGAAACATCATTGGGGAAGGACAATCATATTTTATATAAATGAGCCTGGTCCGACCCCTAGGGGCTGAGGGGTGGGGCCCCAAAAGGGCAAATTTTCTTAATTTTAGCTTTAAAATCTTACTCCTCCTCAACTCTTGAGAGGATTTCATCCATATTTGGTGTAAAACATCATTAGGGAAGGATAATCATATTTTATATAAAGATTTTAGTATTCCAAGATGGCCACTGGCCCACTTCCTGTTTTCAGTCTTCAGTATCTGATCTCAATGAAAATTGGTCTATAGGGATTTTAAGGGATGGCAACAACATACAAACATTTTTATAAAGATTTTGGTATTCCAAGATGGCCGCTAGCCCACTTCCTGTTTTCAGGTTTCAGTCTCTGATCTCAAAAAAATTAGTCTAGAGGTTTAAAGGCATATTTTATATAAACGAGCCTGGTCCGACCCCTAGGGGCTGAGGGGTGGGGCCCCAAAAGGGCAAATTTTCTTAATTTTAGCTTTAAAATCCTACTCCTCCTTCATCCTTGGATGGATTTCATCCATATTTGGTTTGAAACATCATTGGGGAAGGACAATCATATTTTATATAAATGAGCCTGGTCCGACCCCTAGGGGCTGAGGGGTAGGGCCCCAAAAGGGCAAATTTTCTTATTTTAAGCTTTAAAATCCTACTCCTCCTTCATCCTTAGATGGATTTCATCCATATTTGGTATGAAATATCATTTGGGAAAGACAATCATATTTTATATAAATGAGCCTGGTCGGACCCCTAGGGGCTGAGGGGTGGGGCCCCAAAAGGGCAAATTTTCTTAATTTTAGCTTTAAAATCTTACTCCTCCTCAACTCTTGAGAGGATTTCATCCATATTTGGTGTAAAACATCATTAGGGAAGGACAATCATATTTTATATAAAGATTTAGGGAAGGACAATCATATTTTATATAAAGATTTTAGTATTCCAAGATGGCCACTGGCCCACTTCCTGTTTTCAGTCTTCAGTATCTTATCTCAATGAAAATTGGTCTATAGGGGTTTTAAGGGATGGCAACAACATACAAACATTTTTATAAAGATTTTGGTATTCCAAGATGGCCGCTAGCCCACTTCCTGTTTTCAGGTTTCAGTCTCTGATCTCAAAAAAATTAGTCTAGAGGTTTAAAGGGATGGCAAACAACATGTAAATATTTTCATAAAGATTTTAGTATTTCAAGATGGCTGCGAGCCCACGTCCTGTTTTCAGATTTCAGTCTCTGATCTCAACAAAAATTAGTCTGTAGAGGTTTTAAGGGATGGCGAACAACATGCAAACATTTTGGTAAAGATTTTGGTATTCCAAGATGGCCACTGGGCCAACTTCCTGTTTTTAGGTCATCTGACCGACGGTCAGGATGACCTATTGTCAATGTGTATCGTCCGTCGTCGTGCGCTGTCCGCCGTGCGCCGTGCATCGTGCGTAAGACTATTTATACAAAAGCCTACTCCTCCTTAACCCTTGGGCGGATTACATCCATATTTTGGTGTGAAACATCATTAAGAAACGACAATTATTATTTTATATAAATGAGCTTGGTCCGACCCCTAGGGGCTGAGGGGTGGGGCCCCAAAAGGGCAAATTTTCTTATTAGGTCATCTGACCCGAAGGGTCAGGATGACCTATAGTCATCGTGATTCGTCCGTCGTTGTCCGTCGTCCGCCGTCCGCCGTCCGTCGTGCGTTAACTTTTTCCTTTAAAACGCTACTCCCCCTTAACCCACTACGCGGATTTCATTCATATTTGGTGTGAAACATCATTGGGGAAGGACATCATCATATTTTATATAAATGAGCTTGGTCCGGACCCCTAGGGGCTGAGAAGTGGGGCCCCAAAAGAGCAAATTTTCTTATTTTAAGCTTTAAAATCCTACTCCTCCTTCATCCTTGGGTTGATTTCATCCATATTTGGTTTGAAACATCATTGGGGAAGGACAATCATATTTTATATAAATGAGCTTGGTCCGACCCCTAGGGGCTGAGAAGTGGGGCCCCAAAAGAGCAAATTTTCTTATTTTAATCTTTAAAATCCTACTCCTCCTTCATCCTTGGGTTGATTTCATCCATATTTGGTTTGAAACATCATTGGGGAAGGACAGTCATATTTTATATAAACGAGCCTGGTCCGACCCCTAGGGGCTGAGGGGTAGGGCCCCAAAAGGGCAAATTTTCTTATTTTAAGCTTTAAAATCCTACTCCTCCTTCATCCTTGGGTTGATTTCATCCATATTTGGTTTGAAACATCATTGGGGAAGGACAATCCTATTTTATATAAATGAGCTTGGTCCGACCCCTAGGGGCTGAGAAGTGGGGCCCCAAAAGAGCAAATTTTCTTATTTTAAGCTTTAAAATCCTACTCCTCCTTCATCCTTGGGTTGATTTCATCCATATTTGGTTTGAAACATCATTGGGGAAGGACAATCATATTTTATATAAATGAGCCTGGTCCGACCCCTAGGGGCTGAGGGGTGGGGCCCCAAAAGGGTTAATTTTAGCTTTAAAATCCTACTCCTCCTTCATCGTTGGATGACACATTTTGAACTTCTCTGACGATGTTACTAATGGTATGATTTGCCTGAAACTTGCCTGGAATGATCTTAATATGATCTTGACAAAGTGTTGTTACATCTCTGGTTGGTCCCATATAAATCCAAGATGGCTACCATGACACCATATCTAATTAATTTCCTATAGACTATTGCCAAGGAAGTCAGATGACCGTTAAGGCCCTTGGGCCTCTTGTTTTTCCTTTAAAACGCTACTCCTCCTTCATGCTTGGGTTGATTTCATCCATATTTTGTGTGAAACATCATTAGTAAAGGACAGTCATATTTTATATAAATGAGCCTGGTCCGACCCCTAGGGGCTGAGGGGTGGGGCCCCAAAAGGGCAAATTTTCTTAATTTTAGCTTTAAAATCCTACTCCTCCTTCATCCTTGGATGGATTTCATCCATATTTGGTGTGAAACATCATTGGGGAAGGACAATCATATTTTTAGGTCATCTGACCGAAGGTCAGGATGACCTATTGTCATCGTGTTTCGTCCGTCGTCGTGCGCCGTGCGCCGTCCGCCGTCCGCCGTCCGCCGTGCGTCGTGCGTAAGACTATTTATACAAAAGCCTACTCCTCCTTAATCCTTGGATGGATTTCATCCATATTTGGTTTGAAACATCATTGGGGAAGGACAATCATATTTTATATAAATGAGCCTGGTCCGACCCCTAGGGGCTGAGGGGTGGGGTCCCAAAAGGGCAAATTTTCTTATTTTAAGCTTTAAAATCCTACTCCTCCTTCATCCTTGGGTTGATTTCATCCATATTTGGTGTGAAACTTCATTAGGGAAGGACAATCATATTTTATATAAATGAGCCTGGTCCGACCCCTAGGGTCAGAGGGACTGGGCCCCAAAAGGGCAAATTTTCTTAATTTTAGCTTTAAAATCCTACTCCTCCTTTATCCTTGGATGGATTTCATCCATATTAGGTTTGAAACATTATTAGGGAAGGACAATCATATTTTATATAAATGAGCCTGGTCTGACCCCTAGGGGCGGAGGGGCGGGGCCCCAAAAGGGCAAATTTTCTTAATTTAAGCTTTAAAATCCTACTCTTCCTTCATCCTTGGATGGATTTCATCCATATTTCGTTTGAAACATCATTGGGGAAGGACAATCATATTTTATATAAATGAGCCTGGTCCGACCCCTAGGGGCTGAGGGGTGGGGCCCCAAAAGGGCAAATTTTCTTATTTTAAGCTTTAAAATCCTATTCCTCCTTCATTCTTGGATGAATTTCATCCATATTTGGTGTGAAACATTATTTGGGAAGGACATTCATATTTCATATAAATGAGCCTGGTCCAACCCCTAGGGACTGAGGGATGGGCCGCAAAAGGCCACATTTTCGTAATTTAAGCTTTAAAATCCTACTCCTCCTTCATCATTCTTTTATCACCTATTTCAATCTCCCTGGTTTGTGCTTCTAATAATTTATTCATATCACCCATTCATCTTTAATTTTGGATTTGCATTACTATTGGTAGACATCATATTTATGAAATTTTTTCTTTTTTTTTCTCTCTAATATATCAGCATAATAATTCTCTTGCAACAAATATGAATAATCTGGATACATACATATTTGGCACGAAGGGCACGAAGTGCGTAACACTTCTAAGGTAACGCATACATGAAAATATAAGAAAAAACACAATCTTCAAAATTCAATCGTACACACTGACAGCTTCAGTTTGCGGCCGCCATTTTTTTACCCACTGTAAAAAATCCCATCAGCGTGAATGCGATGCTTTGAAGTCAGCTCAATATATAATCAAGTGGTTCAATCGCTTTTATGATCCGACGAATGTAATCTTCGTCCGGTAGAAGCTCAGTGCAATTGCTCTTTATTTGCAATCGTTCAAGTGATAGACCACCTTCCAATATAATCAGTCGACCCAAAACGGAATATCTGTTACGGAAATAAAAATTTCTTCTTTCTCTTATGTGAATTTCCTTCTCAAATGGGGGTTTTGGGACAAGGATAGAGTGAGATATATGAATAAAAAATAAACAGAAAATTTGCCTCCGTTATTTCCATAAAATTGAACTTTTTAACTTTGCATAATTAATGGTTACTGAAGCATCTGGCTGTGCCCTTTAAGGCCTTGCCTTCAGTCATATTATATTCTTTCGTAGTCAGTCTAGTATACAATATAACCTGACATATATTGATGTTATACATTGATGTTATTATGAGGTTAAGTGATGAGACATCATACTTGTTAAGTTACTTTTTATAAACAAAAATACTGTGTTGTTGTTTTCCTCAAAGAAGAGGAGAAAGAAGAGAGAAAGCAAGAGAAAGGGTTTGTATAATGGATAGATAAAGGGGGTAGAGAGAAAAAAAGAGGAAAAAAGAGAGAGTTATGGTAAGAATGGTCTCAGAAGATACAGCTGATATTACATTTGTATATAATTTTTTAATCATGGTTTACTGGTTGATAAAATTCCTTTTTTTAAATTATTGAACCAGGGTTACAAATTGATTAAGCTATTAAATTTATTCCAATCATTGTCTAATTTGTAAATAGAAATATTTACAACACATAAAAACTTGTAATCGCTTACAAATAGTAATATCCTGTAGGTAAGTTATGTAAAAAATATGATATACAGCTTATATGATTGCCTTGAGATATTACAGTTTGTAATGGTGTTTGCATTTGATAATGCTAGCTATGGGAAAAGAAAATAATATCGGTAATAAAAAATGGAAAAAAAATTACTTTCCCCTAGAAGGATTTGAACCAGCATGTTGAAATCCAGTGCAAGGGAGATAATTAAATACCGGAAGTGCTGCCTTCCCATAATTCCAGAGACAGTAAGGTAAGATGGACACAGTGTAAAATTTACAAGGAAGAAATTCAAAGATTTGTGACGATTTGCCCGTTATTTGAAAGTCTGTTTAGTTAAATTATAATCTTTATTATACTATGGAACTATTTATTGCTATATAGTAATAGTACTAGTATACTATTTTTCTCTGTTGACTGATCTTGACACGTGGTGTTAGGCTAGGCCTATATAACTACTGTACTAGGTTGGCGGCGCATCGATGCAAGGTACAAGAATCAGTATTTTCTGTTGAATATATACCACATCTAGGGTAAGGAATTCAATCATAATTCTTTCAATGCTTCATATTATTTATACTTTTCAAATGCCGATTTTCAGCAGGTTTGGGACACTCCCGTGCGTAGATGCATAGTCCTGCATTTGAGTAACAGTCCTGTATTTGAGGGATAATTTTGTTACGCAAATGGTGGATTCTGTGAACTGAAAACTGATAAAGTTGTTTTAAACATTGTAATATTTCATGGCATTCAGTAGGCCCTTGTCGTTGCGGATATGTTTTTGACTCTCCAAAATCATATTTACATGCAGATCTTGAGTCTATTTGTCATATGTTTTGACTCTTCAGATTTCTGAGAAATTGTGATTTGCCTCCTGATATTGAGAAATGTGAATGGTCAACTGGATGATGCCCTATTTTCACTGAAATTACTTGTGAGGTGTCGCCAGCCAGTATAGTATATATATCATGACTCCTTTAGTCTCCTAAAATATCGCACATTGATTTAATCCCTATTATTTGAATTTTCAATCGCGACCATGTGTTTTGACAAATATAAATACAATTTCTGTGTTTGTAATAAATTTAACAAAACCATTGGACTTTCTTTTTTTTTTTGTATTTTTTTTTTTTATTACGCTAAACGTATACACAGTTTGCAGCACATACATCTAGCTATAAATGTGTTGTTCACATCATTATTATGTAGTCTCTTCTTGCTTTGAAATATGGAAACGACAGTGGTCAGTCGGAGTGGTTCACTTAAAATAATACGAGTGCACAAGTAAAATATCCATTCAAATCTGTCGAATACCTCTAAAATTTGTATGAACGGGTACTGATTTCAGAGTTGTGGAAATAGACACATGCGCTTGCCAAAATAAGTGGATTGATTCGTCTGACAAGTGAAATGTTAACAGCACGCTTGTCCATCGGACAAGTAAAAGATTCTGATCCCGAATATGACCTGGAAACTTGAGTTTTTCTCCCTCTTTAATTTATATGAAAAATTATGACTGAAGTCAATTTTTGATTTAAAGGCCCACTTATAAACTTTCTTAAAAACAAGTTAAACATCATAATAATTATATCGATGAGGTTACAATACTTATTGCGTAATCAAATAAGTAAATTTTAGATGATTAGTTGTGCTATAGACAATTACATTTTAAGTTTTTCCAAGGTCCTGCCTACAGATATCTGGATTACGCAATCAAATTATTATGAGTGTTTATATCAAAAATAAAATTGAAAGAAATTATGTAAAATCAGAAGAATTCAAGTTATGCTCAAATTACATTCATCGAATAGAAAGAAGAATCTTTCGAAGAATCATGGTTGACCGGGTTACGGTATTTTGGGACCTACCTGATAACAACATGGCGGACAGGCAGCCATCTTGGATTTTGACAATTGAAGATTGTCACCACCAGATCTCCTGGTCGCTATTTTATTTTGGGACCAATCAGAAAAAATCTAGCTAACAGACAACCATTTTAGATTTTGGTAATTCAATTTTAGTCTGATATGAAGGTTATGATTTTATTTCACAGTTCCTCCTGGATATTCTTGTTACAACTGAATTTCCGAAAGTGTTGAAGGGCTATTCTTCAAATATTATGTAAAGGTTTTTCCTGGTCTGTATTTTTACATATTGTATTTTGGGATGGATTGCAAAAAAAAAATATGGTAGACAATTGCAAGCAGCCATCTTGTTTGTTATTTTGACAATTGACAATTCATTATTATTTTGAGTTACACAACAATATGCCGATGGTGTGTATCCGGTATGTTCAGACTGAGGTGGGTTGCATAAACAACACTCACAATTATCATGTCTAAATGCAGGTACGGTAACTTTAAATCTAAAAATTACTGTGTTAAGAACGCTTTAAAATCATCAAAATACATTGTAAAATTCATCTCAGCCATTCTAAATCGTAATTTTTTTTCCCATGGGAGACCCCCGACCCCCAAAACACAAAAATCTCAAGGCGCTCACAAATTCAACAAAATACAACGTAAAACTCATCTCAGCTATTCTAAATCGTAAAAATTTTTCTCTGGGGAGACCTCCGGACCTGCCAAACACCAAAATCACGCGCCTTAAGCGCTCGCAAATTCAACAAAATGCATCGTAAAACTCATCTCTGCCATTCTAAATCGTACAATTTTTTACCGAGGAAAACCCCCGATCCACAAACACCAAAATTTCGCGTCTTCGGTGCTCGCAAAATCATCAAAATACATAGTAAAACTCACCTCAGTCATTCTTAATCGTAATATTTTTTCCAAGGGATACCCCGGAACCCCCAAACTGGCACGCTAATTTGCGCATTCATTAATTTCCTGTTAACGACGCCACTGTCAATAGATCTAGATGGGTACAAGGATAATGATATATGGAAAAAAAGTATATCAAGTATCACCTGTAGGTGCAGTGTACTCGAAGTGGGGGGGGGTTACGAAATATTGAGGACCTTTGCGCCCCCTCCCCCACCCCCCAATTACATTTCATCTTCCTACGCCACTGAAATGTACATGTCTTGTCTATATACAACTCCTGCCAATTGTATCATATTAACAGAAAGAAAGGAAGACAGCAATTTTAACAACTTTTGTTGATATGTTGTAGAAGATGCCTCGACGGAAGAATCAGAAGCTGTCCTTGGCCCGTAGGCAGAGGTGGGAGGCCTACAAGAAGAAACAGACAGATGTAACTGTCACTTCAGATGATTTGACTGAGGAGATTGGCCTCGCTAAAAACATCACAAATGACATTACGAATGACGAGACTGAGGAGATTGGCCTCGGTAAAAACATCACAAATGACTGTGAGGAGCCTGTCCTCCTTAAAATCAGGAAAACCATTAAATCTGGCAATTACTTTGGCAATGAATCTGGCAATTACTTTGGCAATGAATCTGGCAATGAATGTGGTGAATCAGAATCTGTTACATTAGAACTTGCTTCATTGACATCTGGTTTACAACAATGTTGCAATGAATCCAGCTGCAAAAAACTGCATTACAATGGTCCTGAAAGCATATCCACAAACAACATTTCTCAACCTGATCAAGTACAGATTAATAACCCAGAAAGTGATGTGAAGAAACCAAAGACGAAAAGTAAACCAATTGGTAAACATAAAAATAGTCCAAGATACAATATTATGCTTATAACTGCAAAGGCAGATAGAAAATCAAAAAGTACCAATGTTTGGTCACCTCAAAAACTGAGAAAAACACCAAAAAAGAAACGGGGAAGAAAACCACGCTACAATATAATGCTGTTAACTGCCAAAGCAGATAGGAAAACTGCTCGCAAAAAAAATCTAAATATAGTAAGTGAAAAAGAAACGAGCACACTTCCATCAAAATACAATGAATATGGAAAAAACAAACACAAATTTGAAAAGACCAAACTACAAAGGAAAATCAAACCCAAAAAGAATTTCATGGTGGTTACAAGCAAAAACAAAAATGAAGGTTCAGTTGATATTAATCTTTCAAAGATAAAATGTTTTAGAAAGAAAATGAAACAATCTGGGTATAGAGGAAAAAAAGAGGGAAAAAAGGACTATTTTTTGTCAGCAGAAAAAAGCAAAAGCATTCACAATAAAAGTACAGATCTTAAAAGTCAGCCAAGCACAACAAAAATGGAGATAACTACAAATAACAAAACACACTCTCCTAAAAATGTAAACACGAAGACCGCTTGTAAAGTGCCAATTAAATTATCACATGAAATGGAAGAACCACTGTTCAAAAGAATTGATGACCTATCGAATCATCAGTCAACTAAACAAGTTCCCAGTTTTGAAATTTGCCACAAGGTATCAACATCTGAAATTTGTTGTAGCACTAATGATGCAGATGTTATTTTTGTGAAAGAATGTGAACCCACGGTATATAATTTCCATCCGTTATCATCGTGTACAAAACTTAAGTTGATGT
The DNA here is from genome assembly GCF_041381155.1 of Argopecten irradians. Classification (NCBI taxonomy): domain Eukaryota; kingdom Metazoa; phylum Mollusca; class Bivalvia; order Pectinida; family Pectinidae; genus Argopecten; species Argopecten irradians. The sequence goes on from NC_091144.1 coordinate 42,969,125, forward strand.
CCAAATTGGGTATTGTGGAGGATATTCCTTCAAATTGTACAGCTGTTAAGAAATTGGGTAAACCAGTTGAAGTAAAAAGTATTTTGGCAGATGGAAATTGTTTTTTTAGGGCAGTGTCATGTGCTCTATCAGAAAAGGAATGTTATCACAAAAATGTTCGCAAAGCAGTTGTAAATCATATTTTGAATCAAGAGAAATATTATCACAGTTTTTTAAGGGTAGAAGAAATATCTGTATCAGATTACATTTCAAGGAATCGCATGCTAGAATCGGGTACGTGGGCTACTGAGATAGAGATATTGGCTGCTGCAGATTTACTGCAAACGAATATTTATATATATGATGAAGTAGGTTCATGGCACTTATTCTCTGCAAAACAGGTTCAAAACAGTGCTGAAGTTGAAAAAGAAGCTATATATTTAATACATCGCAATCAAGCACATTATGATTTGGTTCTATCAGTTCAAGAAGCTGTCATTCCTGTTGAAAGCAACATATTGAATACTGAAAAGGAAGACATTGCTGAATGTTTTGAGGGAAAATCATTACCCAACATAAATTTGCAAAATCATGAACCTGTGCAAGGAAATTTTCATCAAGGTCATCCATCTTTTTCTGAAAATGCAGGGAAACAGTGTGTTCTCAACAGCTTATCTGCTCTTCTGTATAGTAGAGAGAAAAACTTATGTCTATGGACACCTTTTGATTTAGACCAAGCTCTTATTAAAGGAGATGAAATGTATGGATATATAAGGAGAAGTTCTACAATGACTTATGATTACCTATCTATACCAGATATTCCAAGACTTGTTGAATACAATGAAAAGATGTTTGAAGTTCATTTTCAAGAATCTTTATCTGGCACTTTGGGTAATGTCCAAGATTTGGACCAGTATCAGTTTGTTACTATGTATGAAGCATTACAATTGGCTTTAGATCAAAATGAAATCCATGGAGCTTTTATCACCTTTAAAGGGAACACATTCATTGTTATTAAACAAACTGCAGGATACTTTGTGTTTGATTCACATTCAAGAAATAGACATGGTTTGCAAGTCCCATCTGGAAGCAGTTTTCTTAGGTATTGGAAATATATTCAAGAAGTATATGAACACTGCATGAACTTAGCCATCTCTATGAACTATTCCCCACATGACATGTTTGAGGTAACTGCTGTTTATGCAATATATCATCAATTGGAGAAAGATGACAGCTTGATTCAGAAAAAGGAAGACACAAATTCTCCCGTTATTCTACAAGATGAGATGTTCCTCGACAGTAACAAATATCAACAGCAGAGTCTTTTGGACAAATACTTTGAATACCAAGATACCATGAAGAAAAAGAAGTTTCATGCTGAGATGGAATTGGGTCCAAAGTTTGATAAAAAACAATACATGAAGAATTACATGAAGAAACGCAGAGAAAGTCGAGAATTCAAAGCTACCGATAGAAAATATACAAAACAAAGTATGAAAAAATCAAGAGAATCAAAAGAAAAATACCTTCAAGAACTTCAAGCCAAATACAAAGCACGACAAAATTCAGATGTAAAAGCAAAACATAAACAAAGCACATTAAAAAGTATGGCTAAAGCAAGACAAAGGAAAGAATTTTGTCAGCAAGAGTACAATAATCAGAAAGCAGCTCGGCAAAATCCAGACTTGAAAATGAAAACTAAGCAAAACACACTAAAAAGCAAAAGAAAAGCTAGACAAAGCCAGGTTTTTTGTGAGCAAGAGTACAATGCTCAGAAAGCAGCTCGAAAAAATCCAGACTTGAAAATGAAAACTAAGCAAAACACACTAAAAAGCAAAAGAAAAGCTAGACAAAGCCAGGTTTTTTGTGAGCAAGAGTACAATGCTCAGAAAGCAGCTCGAAAAAATCCAGACTTGAAAATGAAAACTAAGCAAAACACACTAAAAAGCAAAAGAAAAGCTAGACAAAGCCAGGTTTTTTGTGAGCAAGAGTACAATGCTCAGAAAGCAGCTCGAAAAAATCCAGACTTGAAAATGAAAACTAAGCAAAGCACACTAAAAAGGTATGACTAAAGCAAGACAAGACAAAGATTTTCGTGAACAAGAGTACAATGCTCAGAAAACAGTCCGGCAAAATCCAGACATAAAAATGAAAACTAAGCAAAGCACATTAAAATGTATGACTAAAGCAAGACAAGGCAAAGATTTCCGTCGCAATGAGATTGAATCTAAGAGAATAAAACGCCAATATCCACTGCAGTTGGAAAGTGAACGAATTTTTAAGCAAGAAAGCAGAAAAAGGCATCGGATAAATGAAAAGGAGAAGGACAAAGTAACAAAAGCTGTCAAGCGATTGAAAGTAGGTTTTTGTGACCATGAAAAAGATTTGACCATGAAAAGGACCCTTGGAAATACAATTAATCAATGTATTGAAAATTTCCGTGAGAATGCAGCTAAAGGTCCTGTCTTTTTATGTACATGTTATCACTTGGTTTCCAAGGAGTGTTGTTAAGCTTTCAAACACAAACATCAGTGAACAGAGTAAGGCCTATTGTACAGGATTGAAGTCGCAAGATGATGAAGAATGGTTGTGTAGAACTTGTTTATCATCACTTAAAGAAGACAAAATTCCAAGACTTTCTACACATAATGGAATGAAATGGCCCACAAAACCGGAGGTCTTGAACTTGCATCCCCTTGAAGAACGACTGATATCTCAGAGGATACCTTTTATGCAAATTCGAGAATTGCCTAGGGGAGGTCAATTATCAGCTAAGGGAAATGTGGTCAACGTGCCTGTTGATATTCAACCAACAGTAAATGCATTACCAAGACAGATTGATGAACATGTAACAATTGCTGTGAAGTTAAAAAAACGCCTGTCTCATAAATCAGCATGTTTCACTGAAAACGTTCGACCAAATGCAGTTATGAATGCACTGGAATGGTTAATGGAAAACAGCGAGATGTATATGAATACAGGAATAACTATCAATACGTCATGGAAAGAAGACATTCAAAGTAATCAAGATGAAATTATTTCAGAATATATGGGCAAATCACAATTGATTGATAATAGAGAAATTGAAACTGCTGATGAATTTTGTGAGGTTTCGCATGATGAATGCATTCAAGGTAATGCAGATACACTTGTTGATGAAGCTGACACTGATACTAACAAAGTATATGTTTTTGCACCCGGTGAAAACCAGAGACCCCTTAGTTTATATGAAGATAAAGATGCTGAATATCTGTGTTTCCCTACAATATTTTGTGGTCAAAGACGCAAAGAAAACACGGATCGCCCACTCCCAGTTCATTACAGTGATATTGCAAAATGGGAATTGAGAAGTGTAGATCGCAGAGCTGCTCATTCTGTGCCAAATATATTTTTCAAACTGAAAAAAATTCAGACTAAACAAGTCAGCGACAAGGTTAATCTTGCACTTAGACGATGTCAATCAGAGGGAAAGATTTTGACTGCAGGCCAGGTTAGAGATTCAACAACAACAAAAGAAATCGTGAGACTGAATGAAGGCTATTACATATTCAGAACATTACGTAATTCTCCAGCATATCTGTCGTCAAAAAAGAAAGATGTTTTTGCAATGATAAGACAGCTTGGCTTACCTACATGGTTCATGTCTTTATCATCAGCAGATACAAGATGGCCAGATCTTCTCAAAACCTTGGCTCAGTTAGACGGGAAAAAAATATCAGATGATGATCTTAAAACAGCAGACTGGAGTTTCAAAACAAACTTGGTTCAAAAAGATCCGGTGACTTGTGCAAGATTTTTTGATAACAGAGTTCAACTTTTTGTCAACTCTTTTTTAAAAAGTCAACATAACCCTATTGGTGATGTGACAGATACATTTCGTAGAGTAGAATTCCAAAACAGAGGCTCACCACACATCCATATGCTTCTATGGACTGACAATGCCCCAAGATATCCAGACGATGATAAAGAAGACCTCATTGCATATGTTGACAAGTATATTACTTGCTCCTTACAAACAGACAATCCTGAATTGGCAGAACTAGTACAACTTCAGGTTCATAAACATTCTAAAACCTGCAAAAAAGGTGGTAAACCAGTGTGTAGATTTGGGTTCCCATTACCTCCTTTACCAAGAACTATGCTTCTAGAACCACTGGAAACTGATGTTGCAGAATATAGGAAAAAATACACAGATCTTCAGAAGAAAATGAATGAATACAAAGATGGCTGCAGTTTAAGTTTTCTGGAATTTTTACAAACAATAGTGCAAATGGAAGAGACAGAATATATAAAATGTATCAGAGCATCACTGAAAGGTCCTAAAATATTTCTCAGGAGAAACCCTGCTGAAATGAGGGTGAATTACTACAATCTAGCAATACTCCAGGCATGGCATGCAAACCTAGACATTCAGTTTGTTTTAGATCCCTACGCATGTGCTACCTACATAGTATCTTACATCAGTAAGTCTCAGAGAGGTATAAGTGCTTTACTTGAAAAAGCCTCACAGGAAGCAGTAGAAGGAAATATGGACCTAAGACGTCAAGTCAGGCATATAGGCAATAAGTTCTTGAACTTTGTAGAAGTCAGTGCCCAAGAAGCTAGTTACTTAATTCTGCAAATGCCACTAACACAAGCTACAAGAGATGTCGTTTTTATAAACACTTCCCCTCCTGATGAAAGGGTGTTTCTCTTAAAAAGTCAAGAAGATTTGGAAAATCTACCTGAAAATTCAACTGATATCAAAGCAGATAATATGATTACCAGGTACACTAAAAGACCAAAACAACTTGAGAATTGGTGTTTAGCAGATGTAGTATCTGAACTTGAAGTAACATTTCCTAAGGAAGAATTTCCAAGGGCAGATAAAATATTGGAGCACAATGAAGATGATACATTTGAAGAAAAAAACTTTGAACAGGAAGATGTTTTAGTTCACTTAAAGAACGGTATTAAGATTCGAAGAAGAAAGAACAAAAGAGTTATACGATATGTTGGTTACAGCAAGAAAACTAACTCTGAACAGTACTTTCGAAAAAGAATTCTTCTATTCCTGCCATGGCGCAATGAGAGAACCGACATAATCAATGGGTACACAACTTTCGAACAGCATTATAGAAGCAAATCTAACATCATTAATGCTATGCAAAAGAAATATGAAAACTTTGTTGACGAACTGGAACAAGCCAGACTTCAAGCAGAATGTGAACTTGATGATTTTGATGAAGTTGCTCCAAATACAGAGCATAATGAAGCAGAAGATGCAGACATAGGTCCACAGCCTTCAGAGCAGTTTGTACATTTTGATCCAGACACACAATGTCATAAAGAGTATGATATAGGTCCAGATATTGGTTTACCTGCTAAAACCTCAGATGTGCAAACGAGTCCTGTCCGAATCTCTGTACAACAATACCACAAACTCCTACAGTCTTTAAATTGCAAACAAAGAGAATTTCACAATCATGTTAGTCACTGGATCCGACATAAAGATGAACCACTGTATGCATTTTTAACTGGTGGTGCAGGAACAGGAAAATCGGTTGTTATTGAAACTATTTATCAGACTTTGCATAGAGCTCTTTGTTCAGAAGAAGGAGAAAATCCGGATGATGTTCGCATTTTGTTATGTGCATATACTGGAAAAGCAGCATATAATATCAATGGAATGACCATAGCATCAGCATTTCACAAAAAAATGTATCAGACACAGCAAAACATGTATGCAGATGAGTTGAACACCTACAGAACAAAGTACAGAAATCTTTCTGTTATCATCATAGATGAGATATCAATGGTTGGAAACAAGTTACTAGCATTTATCCATGAGAGACTTCAGCAGTTGACTGGTACTAAACAAGATTTTGGAGGTGTCAGCATCATTGCTGTTGGTGACTTATACCAGCTTTCACCAGTTGGAGATTCTTGGATTTTCAAAGACCTGTCATGTCCGGGCCAAGGCCTTGCAAAAAACCTGTGGAAAGAGCATTTTACAATGTTTGAGCTAACTGAAATAATGCGACAAAAAGATGACATTGAATTTTCTGAACTACTCAACAGACTCCGACACAATCAGTTGACAAATGAAGACAAACAACTAATTTTGTCACGTCACATTGAATTTAGCTCAATGCATTATCCACATGCAGCTCCTCATCTTTTTATTGAAAATAAATTTGTTGATGATTTTAACAATCATTTCATGCAAAATCTTGCTACAAGTAAAGTAAATGTCAAAGCTGACACAGATGTTCTATCACAAACCAAACTATCACAAGATGTGAAAAAGTCCCTGATTGAAAAGCTTCCAGACAAACAAGCCAATACTGGACAACTAAAGACTAATTTGATTATTGCTGTAGATATGATATATGATATTTCTGTAAGCATTGATGTTGTTGATGGATTGACAAATGGCAGTACATGCGTGGTAAAACACATCGAATTCAAACTGTCACCAGTTAGACCAGCAATTGTATGGGTATTATTTGGTGAAGTAAAAATAGGAGCAATAAGAAGAAATCAATACCAGCATTTATTTGGTAATAATATAGACAAATCGTGGACACCCATCTTTGAAACAAAACGAACATTTATGTATAACAGAAAAACATTTGAAAGAATACAATTTCCACTTCAACCTTCTGCTGCAAAAACCGTCCACAAAGCACAAGGTGCAACCCTTGACAAAGTTGTAGTCAGTTTGTCACAAACTAGAAAACGCAAAATTCCACACATTCATTATGTAGCACTCTCTCGAGTTAGATCACTCGAGAACTTACACATCGTTGATTTCAATGAAGGAAGTCTTTCAAAAGACAACGATGTTGACACAGAGATGCAAAGATTAAATGACAATGGATTAAAGTTGTGTTTTACTCCACTATATGATGTTCAGATGCAGGGTAAATTTCTTTTCAACAATGCTAGATCATTTCACAAACATTTTCCTGACATAAAGTCCGACCCCAATGTTTATGCAGCTGATGTAATTGGAATAGCTGAGTCTTGGCTTTGTAGTAGTGATAGAAATGATGCATTTCACTTACAAGGGTTTAATATGTTCAGAAATGATGCACAACACTCGCAGACTAGACCTCATCATGGACTCGTTACATTTGTCAAATCCACTTCACATGTCAGCAAATATGACGATTATTCCACAGAAAACATTGAATTTTCTTACATTTCATTCAACCTGTGTAATTCTGAAGTGCAATGTGTTGTTATTTACAAAAAGCCTGCTTGCCCAATGTCACACTTTTATACCATCATGAAAAACCACTTGGTACCACTTGTAAATTTAAATAAAAACCTTGTTATCATGGGAGATTTTAATGTAGATTTAACCAAACCTGGATGTAACACTTTCATAACGTTTATGGAATCAACATTCAAGTGTAAACAAAGTATCAATCAGTCAACTACTAAAATGAAGTCACAATTGGATTTGATATTTACAAATTTTTGCGAAAAACAAACTTGTGTCTTGGAAGCATATTGGTCTGATCATTACATGGTGTATTGCGCTGTAAATATGTAAAACCCGCCGCATTTGAATATTGGTGATGTTATTGACATACATCTCACTAATGAGATGTATGACAAATACATCACCTGGGTGGTTTGTCAAAGAATGGGTTTCCACCAATTTTTACCCTATGGTACTGTCACCTATGTAGTGAACATCTACATGGGAGACATTTCAATTTACCGTAAATTGGGATAATTTGGTTGTTGGATATAAAATGCGCCAAAATTTCTCTATGAAAAAATCAAAAATACTGACTAAGGGTATCTTAGTATTAATTTAGATAAAATAAATAAGGAGTACATCAAACTGAAAATATGTTATTTACAAAGAGATTTAAAGACATTTTGATAAAGCTGCATAATTTGACAGAGCACAAGGAAACACAAAATTTTAAACTTTCCATTTTGATACCAATCGCCAAAACTACCCCAATTTATGATAAAAGCCTAAAAGAATAACATGGAAAAGATTAGTGGCCTCCATATTTTGTCCGTCAATTTACCATTAACAATGTTTTTGTATGCATGCATAATTTGTTATATTGAGAATGAGGTTAACTGGATTAAGTTAAGTTTGCTTTATTTAATTATATTTGAAATTTGCTGCATCTATAAAACTGTTGAATTAAATTCATGCTCTGCGAAAATGTTCATAAAAGTGTCGCACATGATATGCTGATGAACTTAAAATAATATTCAAGAATTTGTTTTGTTTCATTTGCAATATGTTTTCCAAGAAATCTGTTTCTTTAATAATTGATTTGATGTGTATTTTAGGGTCTTTGATTAATCAAGTCAACTTGCTTCTATTTAACAATTAATGTAATTTGTAACATCTTTTGTACTGGTATATGAAATGTAAAGTTGAAAATATTTGATCTTAATTTTAAAAAAAACATACTTTACATGTATTATTTTCACATTTCATTGTCATAGCCTTACTCACCATATTTGCAGTCTGTTTTGATAAGCTTTTGCTTTGTTGTTTAAAAGAATTTCATGAATTTCTAATTACAGATGGACAAATCAACATTTTTTGGAAGTAATACTCCTAATATGTATCAAGGTTACCTCCAATCATTTTACACAATCTTTTTAACTGAACCATTTACTGTTTGTTGAATCTGGTAATATGTTTATGTATTGTCAAACAGTAATATTCAATACAAAAGAAGATTGTTCTTAGGACCAGTTAATGAGTCAAATTGTCTTTTGTAATGTTATAAAATATATATGAATGTTTCCAGGGTTTTCAGTTTTTGAAAGAAAATTGTAATCCTCATTGATTTGCTAATTCATGTACTTGAATCTCGTAATTTTTCATGTCAAAAGAATTCACTATATATATTCCCATTTCTTCAATTAAAACTCTTTTTCTCTTATCTCTATCAATGCTATCAATTTGTATGTAATTTGCAGCATTTTTTTTCTTTGCACACATTAGATATGAAGAGTGATAAACGATTTATTATGAATTTAATAAGCATCTATATATATTGAAATAATAAGACCTGGAAGCACTGCAAAGTGAAAAGAACTATCAGGAATATACTAATAACTTATATGAAGTACATTACTTAGCGTAGTTTAAAAAAAAAATGTCATCAACTCTATCCATAGAAGCTTCATTTTGTTAAAAATGAAAGGTAAGTATCTTGTAGAGGGGTCACTGCCGCAGCTCTAAAATGCTCGTAAACTCACTCTCTACTGATGAATTGTATAAATTAAACTACATTTAATGTAGTAAAATGGAAATGAAGAGGATAGATGTTTTTGTCATGATTACACATTACAAACTCGTATGTATTAACATTCCACTTGATATGGATTATTTCATGTGAATGTGAATATTCAGCAAAACTTCATGAAATACATGAACAGAATGTTTTATTACTCTTGTTATCTATTGTGCATAGCAAAAGACAATTAGCTACGGTATATTATACAGTTTTCATATCACTAGTAATATTCATAGCTTGTTTTATTACTTTCATGGAACGACTATAACTCATATAACTATTACTTATAATTAACATAGCAGTCGTTGCATAAATCTTGTAACAAGTGAATTAGGCTGCCATTTTAAGTTATACTATTATTTTTTGTATGTTACTGCTTTTACGTACAATTTAGTAGCATATAAGTGAATCATTGTTTTGCATACCAATTTTATACAATCATAAATTGCACATTTAAAAAATCAACAATAGTAAAAGATTTTTTTACATATGATTATATCATTAAGGACATTTTTAAGCTGCATGTTCATAAATTTCCCCTTTTTAACTTTTAGCAATCAAATAATTCATTACTTGGTTTACAACTTCTTTTATTTCACAATAGTATGTCACCACTTATTTGGCAGCCAGTAAATCAAGTACTCCATCATTCCATACCAGCTAAGTTTCCCTTACTTAAGCTTTCGATTTTTGTTGATAACAAATTTCTAGTGTATATCTTGTTTTTGTGCTGCTGTAATAGATATGACAGCCCTTGTTGTATTATTTTGAATGAAAGTATACTAATTGTTATTATATTATTTTTCTTTGTAATTGCATTGCATCATAGCAGAAATCTGTTACCTATTTCTCTGTACCATAATTCCACCAGCTTAGCATTAATCAACAGAATCAATGTAAACTAATGAAATAAACACAACATTTGGTATCTTTTAAATGAAACAACTCAATAATTTCTCCAGTGTTCTTTCAAAATTAGTTGATTTATTTGTTTTGCTTACTTCAGTTATATGTACACTGATTTTAAATGTCCTTTCCCAATGTTGCATTTGCTGACCGTAAACTTTTATTAATACAACATCCAAAGACATTGTGTTTATGTCACTTCATTTAATATATTGTCACTGACAAAATGTTTCATTTTACAATAAATTATTTACTGTGTATTCATGAATTCTTGTTATAATTTTTACATAAGGCCAAAAGGATATGTCTGTTTAGAGAAAATAGAGTCGTTAGGTTGACATTTTTTTTTTTTTTTTTTAGTGTCTTTCACTCGAAGGTAATGGCCAAAATTGAAGTCTGAAATTGAAATCCCGGCTTTAATTGTGGGTTTTTTCGTGGAAAAAATAGAAAAAAAGAATTAGGGTCGAGGGGACGGGGCCCAATAGGGAAATAAAGGTAAAGTTTTAAATCGCTACTAGTCATAGAGTTATTAATACATGGATTGTATCCAAAATTGGCCAGAAACATCCTCTAGGAAAAGGGAACAGACTTTTGTGTAGGCCTGAACCCTTGGAGGCAGGAAGGCCAGGGCCAAAGAGGGGAATTAAAGGTAAATTCTTTAAATCGCTACTATGTAACCATAAAGTTTTGCATGGATTGTAACCAAATTTGGCCAGAAACATCATCTGAGGCAGGGGAACAGAATTAGTATAAATTTTGTCTCTGACCTCCTTGAGCAGAATGAGTGGGGCCCAATATAAAATTAGAGGTAAAAATATAAATTCCTGCAGAAACAAAACCAATGAACCTGTATTCAGAACATTTCTTAGCATTACAAACCAGGTGAGCGATACAAGCCCTATGGGTCTCTTGTCTTAATTTTAGCTTTAAAAACCAACTCCTCTTTCATCCTTGGATGGATGGCAACCAAATTTGTTTTGAAACATTGTTGGGAAAGGACAATCATATTTTAAATCAATGAGCCTGCTCCGACCCCTAAGGGCTGAGGGGTGGGGCCCCAAAAGGGGGAATTTTCTTCATTTAAGCCTTAAAATCCTACTTCTCATTCATCCTTAGATAGATTTCATCCATATTTGGTGTGAAACATCATAGGGGAAGGTCAATCATATTTTATAAAAACGAGTTAGATCCAACTAACAGAGGGCAGGGGCAGAGGGGCAGGGCACGAAAAGAAGAAATTTTCTTCATTTTAGGAAATGTTAGGAAAGGACAAGGGAACAACAAATACCTTTTACCTATTTCAGAAACTTCATTCTCAACTAAGGAGTTCCTTGTATTGCTTATGTTATTGTTAACCACTACTTTATACTGTGACTTTGTTGTTTTGTGCCATGAGTCAGATGACCGTTAAGGCCCATGGGCCTCTTGTTTATAAATGAGCTTTGTCCGACCCCTTGGGGCTAAGGGGCGGGGCCCCAAAAGGGCAAATTTTCTTATTTTAAGCTTTAAAATCCTACTCCTCCTTCATCCTTGGGTTGATTTCATTCATATTTGGTGTGAAACGTTGTTGGGAAAGGGCAATCATATTTTATATAAATGAGCCTGGTGCGACCCCTAGGGGCAGAGGGGCGGGGCTCCAAAAGGGGAAATTTTCTAAATTTTAAGCTTTAAAATCCTACTTCTCCTTCATCCTTGGATGGATTTCATCCATATTTGGTGTGAAACGTTGTTGGGAAAGGGCAATCATATTTTATATAAATGAGCCTGGTCCGTCCCCTAGGGACTGAGGGGTGGGGCCCCAAAAAGGTTATTTTTAGCTTTAAAAATTCTACTCCTCCTTCATCCTTGGATGGATTTCATCTATATTTTGTATAAAACATCATTGGGGAAGGACAATCATATTTTATATAAATGAGCCTGGTCCGACCTCTAGGGGCTGAGCGGTGGGGCCCCAAAAGGGCAAATTTTCTTAATTTTAGCTTTAAAATCCTACTCCTCCTTCATCCTTAGATGGATTTCATCCATATTTGGTGTGAAACATCATTGGGGAAGGACAATCATATTTTATATAAATCAGCTTTGTCCGACCCCTTGGGGCTAAGGGGCGGGGCCCCAAAAGGGCAAATTTTCTTATTTTAAGCTTTAAAATCCTACTCCTCCTTCATCCTTGGGTTGATTTCATTCATATTTGGTGTGAAACATCATTGGGGAAGGACAATCATATTTTATATAAATGAGCTTAGTCCGACCCCTTGGGGCTGAGGGGCGGGTCCCCAAAAATTTTTCTTAATTTTAGTTTTAAAATCCTACTTCTCCTTCATCCTTGGATGGATTTCATTCATATTTGGTGTGAAACGTTGTTGGGAAAGGGCAATCATATTTTATATAAATGAGCCTGGTCCGACCCCTAGGGGCAGAGGGGCGGGGCTCCAAAAGGGGAAATTTTCTTAATTTAAGCTTTAAAATCCTACTTCTCCTTCATCCTTGGATGGATTTCATCCATATTTGGTGTGAAACGTTGTTGGGAAAGGGCAATCATATTTTATATAAATGAGCCTGGTCCGTCCCCTAGGGACTGAGGGGTGGGGCCCCAAAAAGGTTATTTTTAGCTTTAAAAATTCTACTCCTCCTTCATCCTTGGATGGATTTCATCTATATTTGGTATAAAACATCATTGGGGAAGGACAATCATATTTTATATAAATGAGCCTGGTCCGACCCCTAGGGGCTGAGGGGTGGGGCCCCAAAAGGGCAAATTTTCTTAATTTTAGCTTTAAAATCCTACTCCTCCTTCATCCTTGGATGGATTTCATCCATATTTGGTGTGAAACATCATTGGGGAAAGACAATCATATTTTATATAAATGAGCTTTGTCCGACCCCTTGGGGCTAAGGGGCGGGGCCCCAAAAGGGCAAATTTTCTTATTTTAAGCTTTAAAATCCTACTCCTCCTTCATCCTTGGGTTGATTTCATTCATATTTGGTGTGAAACATCATTGGGGAAGGACAATCATATTTTATATAAATGAGCTTAGTCCGACCCCTTGGGGCTGAGGGCGGGTCCCCAAAATTTTTTCTTAATTTTAGTTTAAAAATCCTACTCCTCCTTCATCCTTGGATGGATTTCATCCATATTTGGTGTGAAACGTTGTTGGGAAAGGGCAATCATATTTTATATAAATGAGCCTGGTGCGACCCCTAGGGGCAGAGGGGCGGGGCTCCAAAAGGGGAAATTTTCTAAATTTTAAGCTTTAAAATCCTACTTCTCCTTCATCCTTGGATGGATTTCATCCATATTTGGTGTGAAACGTTGTTGGGAAAGGGCAATCATATTTTATATAAATGAGCCTGGTCCGTCTCCTAGGGACTGAGGGGTGGGGCCCCAAAAAGGTAATTTTAAGCTTTAAAATCCTACTCCTCCTTCATCCTTGTGTAGATTTCATCCATATTTGGTGTGAAACATCATTAGGGAAAGACAGTCATATTTTATATAAATGAGCCTGGTCCGACCCCTAGGGGCTGAGGGGTGGGGCCCCAAAAGGGCAAATTTGCTTAATGTTAGCTTTAAAATCCTACTCCTCCTTCATCCTTGGATGGATTTCATCCATATTTGGTGTGAAACATCATTGGGGAAGGACAATCATATTTTATATAAATCAGCTTTGTCCGACCCCTTGGGGCTAAGGGGCGGGGCCCCAAAAGGGCAAATTTTCTTATTTTAAGCTTTAAAATCCTACTCCTCCTTCATCCTTGGGTACATTTCATCCATATTTGGTGTGAAACATCATTAGGGAAGGACAGTCATATTTTATATAAATGAGCCTGGTCCGACCCCTAGGGGCTGAGGGGTGGGGCCCCAAAAGGGCAAATTTTCTTAATTTTAGCTTTAAAATCCTACTCCTCCTTCATCCTTGGATGGATTTCATCCATATTTGGTGTGAAACATCATTGGGGAAAGACAATCATATTTTATATAAATGAGCTTTGTCCGACCCCTTGGGGCTAAGGGGCGGGGCCCCAAAAGGGCAAATTTTCTTATTTTAAGCTTTAAAATCCTACTCCTCCTTCATCCTTGGGTTGATTTCATTCATATTTGGTGTGAAACATCATTGGGGAAGGACAATCATATTTTATATAAATGAGCTTAGTCCGACCCCTTGGGGCTGAGGGCGGGTCCCCAAAATTTTTTCTTAATTTTAGTTTAAAAATCCTACTCCTCCTTCATCCTTGGATGGATTTCATCCATATTTGGTGTGAAACGTTGTTGGGAAAGGGCAATCATATTTTACATAAATGAGCCTGGTCCGACCCCTAGGGGCAGAGGGGCGGGGCTCCAAAAGGGGAAATTTTCTTAATTTAAGCTTTAAAATCCTACTCCTCCTTCATCCTTGGATGGATTTCATCCATATTTGGTGTGAAACGTTGTTGGGAAAGGGCAATCATATTTTATATAAATGAGCCTGGTCCGTCCCCTAGGTACTGAGGGGTGGGGCCCCAAAAAGGTTATTTTTAGCTTTAAAAATTCTACTCCTCCTTCACCCTTGGATGGATTTCATCTATATTTGGTATAAAACATCATTGGGGAAGGACAATCATATTTTATATAAATGAGCCTGGTCCGACCCCTACGGGCTGAGGTATGGGGTCCCAAATGGGGAAATTTTCTTAATTTTAGCTTTAAAATCCTACTCCTCCTTCATCCTTTGATGGATTTCATCCATATTTGGTGTGAAACATCATAGGGGTAAGCAATCATATTTTTATAAAATGAGCTTTGTCCGACCCCTTGGGGCTGAAGGTTGGGCCCCAAAAGGGCAAATTTTCTTATTTTAGCTTTAAAAATCCTACTCCGTTCCTTCATCCTTTAAGGGCGGGGCCCCAAAAGGCAAATTTTTGATTTTTCTTAAAATCCTATATTTGGTGTTGAAACATATTTGGGGAAACGTGTTGGGAAAGGGCAATCATATTTTATATAAATGAGCCTGGTGCGACCCCTAGGGGCAGAGGGGCGGGGCTCCAAAAGGGGAAATTTTCTAAATTTTAAGCTTTAAAATCCTACTCCTCCTTCATCCTTGGATGGATTTCATCCATATTTGGTGTGAAACGTTATTGGGAAAGGGCAATCATATTTTATATAAATGAGCCTGGTCCGTCCCCTAGGGACTGAGGGGTGGGGCCCCAAAAAGGTTATTTTTAGCTTTAAAAATTCTACTCCTCCTTCATCCTTGGATGGATTTCATCTATATTTGGTATAAAACATCATTGGGGAAGGACAATCATATTTTATATAAATGAGCCTGGTCCGACCCCTAGGGGCTGAGGGGTGGGGCCCCAAAAGGGCAAATTTTCTTAATTTTAGCTTTAAAATCCTACTCCTCCTTCATCCTTGGATGGATTTCATCCATATTTGGTGTGAAACATCATTGGGGAAGGACAATCATATTTTATATAAATGAGCTTGGTCCGACCCCTAGGGGCTGAGGGGTGGGGCCCCAAAAGGGCAAATTTTCTTATTTTAAGCTTTAAAATCCTACTCCTCCTTCATCCTTGGGTTGATTTCATTCATATTTGGTGTGAAACATCATTGGGGAAGGACAATCATATTTTATATAAATGAGCTTAGTCCGACCCCTTGGGGCTGAGGGGCGGGGCCCCAAAAGGGCAAATTTTCTTAATTTTAGCTTTAAAATCCTACTCCTCCTTCATCCTTGGATGGATTTCATCCATATTTGGTGTGAAACATCATTGGGGAAGGACAATCATATTTTATATAAATGAGCCTGGTCCGACCCCTAGGGGCTGAGGGGTGGGGCCCCAAAAGGGCAAATTTTCTTAATTTAAGCTTTAAAATCCTACTTCTCCTTCATCCTTGGATGGATTTCATCCATATTTGGTGTGAAACGTTGTTGGGAAAGGGCAATCATATTTTATATAAATGAGCCTGGGCCGTCCCCTAGGGACTGAGGGGTGGGGCCCCAAAAAGGTTATTTTTAGCTTTAAAAATTCTACTCCTCCTTCATCCTTGGATGGATTTCATCTATATTTGGTATAAAACATCATTGGGGAAGGACAATCATATTTTATATAAATGAGCCTGGTCCGACCCCTAGGGGCTGAGGGGTGGGGCCCCAAAGGGCAAATTTTCTTAATTTTAGCTTTAAAATCCTACTCCTCCTTCATCCTTGGATGGATTTCATCCATATTTGGTGTGAAACATCATTGGGGAAAGACAATCATATTTTATATAAATGAGCTTTGTCCGACCCCTAGGGGCTGAGGGGCGGGGCCCCAAAAGGGCAAATTTTCTTATTTTAAGCTTTAAAATCCTACTCCTCCTTCATCCTTGGGTTGATTTCATTCATATTTGGTGTGAAACATCATTGGGGAAGGACAATCATATTTTATATAAATGAGCTTGGTCCGACCCCTTGGGGCTGAGGGGCGGGTCCCCAAAAATTTTTCTTAATTTTTAGCTTTAAAAATCCTACTCCTCCTTCATCCTTGGATGGATTTCATCCATATTTGGTGTGAAACGTTGTTGGGAAAGGGCAATCATATTTTACATAAATGAGCCTGGTCCAACCCCTAGGGGCAGAGGGGCGGGGCTCCAAAAGGGGAAATTTTCTTAATTTAAGCTTTAAAATCCTACTTCTCCTTCATCCTTGGATGGATTTCATCCATATTTGGTGTGAAACGTTGTTGGGAAAGGGCAATCATATTTTATATAAATGAGCCTGGTCCGTCCCCTAGGGACTGAGGGGTGGGGCCCCAAAAAGGTAATTTTAAGCTTTAAAATCCTACTCCTCCTTCATCCTTGTGTAGATTTCATCCATATTTGGTGTGAAACATCATTAGGGAAAGACAGTCATATTTTATATAAATGAGCCTGGTCCGACCCCTAGGGGCTGAGGGGTGGGGCCCCAAAAGGGCAAATTTTCTTAATTTTAGCTTTAAAATCCTACTCCTCCTTCATCCTTAGATGGATTTCATCCATATTTGGTGTGAAACATCATTGGGGAAGGACAATCATATTTTATATAAATCAGCTTTGTCCGACCCCTTGGGGCTAAGGGGCGGGGCCCCAAAAGGGCAAATTTTCTTATTTTAAGCTTTAAAATCCTACTCCTCCTTCATCCTTGGTACATTTCATCCATATTTGGTGTGAAACATCATTAGGGAAGGACAATCATATTTTATATAAATGAGCCTGGTCCGACCCCTAGGGGCTGAGGGGTGGGGCCCCAAAAGGGCAAATTTTCTTAATTTTAGCTTTAAAATCCTACTCCTCCTTCATCCTTGGATGGATTTCATCCATATTTGGTGTGAAACATCATTGGGGAAAGACAATCATATTTTATATAAATGAGCCTGGTCCGACCCCTTGGGGCTGAGGGGTGGGGCCCCAAAAGGGCAAATTTTCTTATTTTAAGCTTTAAAATCCTACTCCTCCTTCATCCTTGGATTGATTTCATTCATATTTGGTGTGAAACATCATTGGGGAAGGACAATCATATTTTATATAAATGAGCTTAGTCCGACCCCTTGGGGCTGAGGGCGGGTCCCCAAAAATTTTTCTTAATTTTAGTTTAAAAATCCTACTCCTCCTTCATCCTTGGATGGATTTCATCCATATTTGGTGTGAAACGTTGTTGGGAAAGGGCAATCATATTTTACATAAATGAGCCTGGTCCGACCCCTAGGGGCAGAGGGGTGGGGCTCCAAAAGGGGAAATTTTCTTAATTTAAGCTTTAAAATCCTACTCCTCCTTCATCCTTGGATGGATTTCATCCATATTTGGTGTGAAACGTTGTTGGGAAAGGGCAATCATATTTTATATAAATGAGCCTGGTCCGTCCCCTAGGTACTGAGGGGTGGGGCCCCAAAAAGGTTTTTTTTAGCTTTAAAAATTCTACTCCTCCTTCACCCTTGGATGGATTTCATCTATATTTGGTATAAAACATCATTGGGGAAGGACAATCATATTTTATATAAATGAGCCTGGTCCGACCCCTAGGGGCTGAGGTATGGGGTCCCAAATGGGGAAATTTTCTTAATTTTAGATTTAAAATCCTACTCCTCCTTCATCCTTGGATGGATTTCATCCATATTTGGTGTGAAACATCATTGGGGAAGGACAATCATATTTTATATAAATGAGTCTGGTCCGACCCCTAGGGGCTGAGGGGTGGGGCCCCAAAAGGGCAAATTTTCTTATTTTAAGCTTTAAAATCCTACTCCTCCTTCATCCTTGGGTTGATTTCATTCATATTTGGTGTGAAACATCATTGGGGAAGGACAATCATATTTTATATAAATGAGCCTGGTCCGACCCCTAGGGGCTGAGGGGTGGGGCCCCAAAAGGGCAAATTTTCTTAATTTTAGCTTTAAAATCCTACTCCTCCTTCATCCTTGGATGGATTTCATCCATATTTGGTGTGAAACGTTGTTGGGAAAGGGCAATCATATTTTATATAAATGAGCCTGGTCCGACCCCTAGGGGCAGAGGGGCGGGGCTCCAAAAGGGGAAATTTTCTTAATTTAAGCTTTAAAATCCTACTTCTCCTTCATCCTTGGATGGATTTCATCCATATTTGGTGTGAAACGTTGTTGGGAAAGGGCAATCATATTTTATATAAATGAGCCTGGTCCGTCCCCTAGGGACTGAGGGGTGGGGCCCCAAAAAGGTTATTTTTAGCTTTAAAAATTCTACTCCTCCTTCATCCTTGGATGGATTTCATCTATATTTGGTATAAAACATCATTGGGGAAGGACAATCATATTTTATATAAATGAGCCTGGTCCGACCCCTAGGGGCTGAGGTATGGGGGTCCCAAATGGGGAAATTTTCTTAATTTTAGATTTAAAATCCTACTCCTCCTTCATCCTTGGATGGATTTCATCCATATTTGGTGTGAAACATCATTGGGGAAGGACAATCATATTTTATATAAATGAGCCTGGTCCGACCCCTAGGGGCTGAGGGGTGGGGCCCCAAAAGGGCAAATTTTCTTATTTTAGCTTTAAAATCCTACTCCTCCTTCATCCTTGGATGGATTTCATCCATATTTGGTGTGAAACATCATTGGGGAAGGACAATCATATTTTATATAAATGAGCCTGGTCCGACCCCTAGGGGCTGAGGGGTGGGGCCCCAAAAGGGCAAATTTTCTTATTTTAGCTTTAAAATCCTACTCCTCCTTCATCCTTGGGATGATTTCATCATATTTGGTGTGAAACATCATTGGGGAAGGACAATCATATTTTATATAAATGAGCCTTAGTCCGACCCCTTGGGGCTGAGGGGCGGGGCCCAAAAGGGCAAAAATTTTCTTAATTTTAGCTTTAAAATCCTACTCCTCCTTCATCCTTGGATGGATTTCATCCATATTTGGTGTGAAACGTTCATTGGGAAAGGACAATCATATTTTATATAAATGAGCCTGGTCCGACCCCTAGGGGCTGAGGGGTGGGGCCCAAAAGGGGAAATTTTCTTAATTTTAGCTTTAAAAATCCTACTCCTCCTTCATCCTTGGATGGATTTCATCCATATTTGGTGTGAAACGTCATGTGGGAAAAAAGGGCAATCATATATTTATATAAATGAGCCTGGTCCGTCCCCTAGGGGCTGAGGGGTGGGGCCCAAAAAAATTTTCTTAATTTTAAGCTTTAAAATCCCTACTCCCTCCTTCATCCTTGGATGGATTTCATCCATATTTGGTATGAAACATCATTAGGGAAGGACAATCATATTTTATATAAATGAGCCTGGTCCGACCCCTAGGGGCTGAGGGGTGGGGCCCCAAAAGGGCAAATTTTCTTATTTTAAGATTTAAAATCCTACTCCTCCTTCATCCTTGGATGGATTTCATCCATATTTGGTGTGAAAACATCATTGGGGAACGGACAATCATATTTTATATAAATGAGCCTGGTCCGACCCCTAGGGCTGAGGGGTGGGGCCCCAAAAGGGCAAATTTTCTTAATTTTAGATTTAAAATCCTACTCCTCCTTCATCCTTGGATGGATTTCATCCATATTTGGTGTGAAACATCATTGGGGAAGGACAATCATATTTTATATAAATGAGTCTTGGTCCGACCCCTAGGGGCTGAGGGGTGGGGCCCCAAAAGGGCAAATTTTCTTAATTTTAGCTTTAAAATCCTACTCCTCCTTCATCCTTGGATGGATTTCATCCATATTTGGTGTGAAACATCATTGTTGGGAAAGGACAATCATATTTTTATATAAATGAGCCTGGTTCGACCCCTTGGGGCAAGGGGTGGGGCCCCAAAAGGGGAAATTTTCTTAATTTTAGCTTTAAAATCCTACTCCTCCTTCATCCTTGGATGGATTTCATCCATATTTGGTGTGTAAAACATCATTGGGGAAGGACAATCATATTTTATATAAATGAGCCTGGTCCGACCCCTAGGGGCTACTGAGGGGTGGGGCCCCAAAAGGGCAAATTTTCTTAATTTTAAGCTTTTAAAATCCTACTCCTCCTTCATCCTTGTGTGGATTTCATCCATATTTGGTGTGAAACATCATTTAGGGAAAGGACAATCATATTTTATATAAATGAGCCTGGTCCGACCCCCTAGGGGCTGAGGGGTGGGGCCCCAAAAGGGCAAATTTTCTTAATTTTAGATTTAAAATCCTACTCCTCCTTCATCCTTGGATGGATTTCATCCATATTTGGTGTGAAACATCATTGGGGAAGGACAATCATATTTTATATAAATGAGCCTGGTCCGACCCCTAGGGGCTGAGGGGTGGGGCCCAAAAGGGGCAAATTTTCTTATTTTTAGCTTTAAAAATCCTACTCCTCCTTCATCCTTGGATGGATTTCATCCATATTTGGTGTGAAAAAATCATTGGGAAGGACAATCATATTTTATATAAATGAGCCTGGTCCGACCCCTAGGGGCTGAGGGGTGGGGCCCCAAAAGGGCAAATTTTCTTAATTTTAAGCTTTAAAATCCTACTCCTCCTTCATCCTTGGGATGGATTTCATCCATATTTGGTGTGAAACATCATTGGGGAAGGGACAATCATATATTTTATATAATGAGCTTGGTCCGACCCCTAGGGGCTGAGGGATGGGGCCCCAAAAGGGGAAATTTTCTTAATTTTAGCTTTAAAATCCTACTCCTCCTTCATCCTTGGATGGATTTCATCCATATTTGGTGTGAAACATCATTGGGGAAGGACAATCATATTTTATATAAATGAGCCTAGTCCGACCCTAGGGGCTGAGGGGCGGGCCCAAAGGGGAAATTTTCTTAATTTTAAGCTTTAAAATCCTACTCCTCCTTCATCCTTGGATGGATTTCATCCATATTTGGTGTGAAACATCATTGGGGAAGGACAATCATATTTTATATAAATGAGTCTTGTCCGACCCCTAGGGACTGAGTGGTGGGGCCCCAAAAGGGGCAAATTTTCTTATTTTAGCTTTAAAATCTTACTCCTCCTTCAACCCTTGAGAGGATTTCATCCATATTTGGTGTAAAAACATCATTAGGGTAAGGACAATCATATTTTATATAAGATTTTAATATTCCAAGATGGCATGGTCCCTGATCTTCAATGAAAATTGTCTATAGGGGCAAAGGCAACAATTTTCTTAATTTTTTTAAGATTTTAAAATCCTACTCCTCGCTTTCCACTTGATGATTTCAGGTTTCATATTTGGTGTGAAACTGTCATTAAAGGGGGAAAGACAATATTTTCATAAGTTTTATAGTATTTCAGATGCTGCGAGACGTCCTGTTTTCAGAATTTCAGTCCTGACCCCTAGGGGCTGACAACATGCAAACCATTTTGGTAAAGATTTTGGGCGGGGCCCCAAAAACCGACGGCAAATATTGTCTTAATCGTTTAAGCTGTCCGCCGTGCGCCGTGCATCGTGCGTAAAAATCCTACTCCTCCTTCATCCTTTGGCGGGATTTACATCCATAATTGGTGTGAAACATCATTGGTGGGAAAGGACAATCATATTTTATATAAATGAGCTTTGGTCCGACCCCCTAGGGGGGCTGAGGGGTGGGACCCCAAAAGGGCAAATTTTCTTAATTTTAGCTTTTAAAATCCCTACTCCTCCTTCAATCCTTGGATGGATTATCATCATATTTGGTGTGAAAAAACTATCATTGGGAAAGGACCAATCATATTTTATATAAATGAACCTGGTCCGACCCCTAGGGGCTGAGAGTGCGGGGCCCAAAAGGGCAAATTTTCTTAATTTTAAGCTTTAAAAATCCTACTCCTACCTCCTTCATCCTTGATGGATTTCATCCATATTTGGTGTGAAACATCATTGGGAAGGACAATCATATTTTATATAAATGAGCCTGGTCCGACCCCTAGGGGCTGAGGTGGGGCCCCAAAAAGGTAAATTTTCTTAATTTAGTTTAAAAATCCTACTCCTCCTTCATCCCTTGGATGGATTTCATCCATATTTTTGTGTGAAAACGTTGTTTGGAAAGGACAATCATATTTTATAATAAATGAGCCTGGGCCGACCCCTATGGTACTGAGGGAGGTGGGGGCCCTCCAAAAAGGTTTTTCTTTCTTTCTGAGCTTTAAAATTCTACTCCTCCTTCATCCTTGGATGGATTTCATCTATATTTGGTATTATAAACATCATTGGGGAAGGACAATCAATCATATTTTATATAAATGAGCCTGGTCCGACCCCTACGGGCTGAGGGTATCGGGTCCCAAAAGGGGAAATTTTCTTAAATTTTAGCCTTTAAAATCATTATCTCCTCCTTCATCCTATGATGGATTTCATCCATATTGGTGTCCTGTGAAACATCCAGTTGGGAAGGGACAATAATATTTTATATAATTTAGTCTGGTCCGAGTTCGAAACCCCGCGGGGCTAAGTGGATGGGGCTTCACAAAAGGGCAAATTTTATTGTTAATATTTTATGCTTAAAAATCACTACTCCTCTTCATCCTTGGGTAGATTTTCATTCATATTTTGGTGTGAAACATCATTGGGAGAAGGACAATCACTAATTTTATATAACTGAGATTAGTCCGACACCTTGGGGCTGACGGGTTATGGGGTCCCAAAAAGGCAAATTTTCTTAATTTTAGCTTTAAAAATCCTACTCCTCCTTCATCCTTGGATGGATTTCATCCATATTTGGTGTGAAAAACGTCATTGGGGAAAGGGCAATCATATATTTTATATAAATGAGCTTGTCCGACCCATAGGGGCAGAGGTCAGAGGGGCGGGGCTCCAAAAGGGGAATTTTTCTTAATTTAAGCTTTAAAATCCTACTTCTCCTTCATCCTTGGATGGATTTCACACCATATTTTGGTGTGAAACGTTCATTGGGAAGGGCAATCATCTTTCTTTATAAATGAGTCTGGTCCGACCCCCTAGGTACTGAGGGGTGGGGCCCCAAAAGGGCAAATTTGTTTATTTTTAGCTTTAAAAATTCTACTCCTCCTTCAATCTTGGATGGATTTCATACTATATTTGGTTTATAAAACATCATTGGGGAACGGACAATCTGATATTTATTATAAATGAGCCCAGGGGGGGGGGGGGGGGGAGGCCGACCCCTACGGGCTGAGGTAATTGGGCGTCCCAAATGGGGAAATTTTCTTGAATTTTAGTCTATTAAAATCCTACTCCTCCTTCATCCCTTGGATGGATTTCATCCATATTTTGGTGTGAAAAAATCATTGGGGACGGACAATCATATTATTATATAATTGAGACTTAGTCGGCCCCTAGGGGCTAGAGGGGTTTAAGGGGGTGAACAAAAAAGGGCAAACATTTTCTTAATTTTAGGGTATTCCAAAATGGCCAAAATCCTTCCTCCTTTTAGGTCCTTGGATGGATTTCATCCATATTTTCATGAATGACCATCATTGGGATGGACAATCATATTTTATATTCCGCTGCCTGATCCGCCGTGTGCATCCTTTGGTGGCGTAATGGCATTTTACAAAATCCTACTCCTCCTTAACCCTTGGATGATTTCATCCATATTTGGTGTGAAAAATCATTGGGGAAGGACAATCATATTTTATATAAATGAGCCTGGTCCGACCCCTAGGGGCTGAGGGGTGGGGCCCCAAAAGGGCAAATTTTCTTAATTTTAGCTTTTAAAATCCTATTCTCCTCCTTCATCCTTGGATGGATTTCATCCATATTTTTAAAATACGGTGGATTTCATTCATAAAACATCATTGGGGAAGGACAATCATATTTTTATATAAATGAGCCTGGTCCGACCCCTAGGGGCTGAGGGGTGGGGCCCCAAAAGGGCAAATTTTCTTAATTTTAGCTTTAAAATCCTACTCCTCCTTCATCCTTGGATGGATTTCATCCATATTTGGTGTGAAACATCATTGGGGAAGGACAATCATATTTTATATAAATGAGCCTGGTCCGACCCCTAGGGGCTGAGGGGTGGGGCCCCAAAAGGGCAAATTTTCTTAATTTTAGCTTTAAAATCCTACTCCTCCTTCATCCTTGGGTGGATTTCATCCATATTTGGTGTGAAACATCATTGGGGAAGGACAATCATATTTTATATAAATGAGCCTGGTCCGACCCCTAGGGGCTGAGGGGTGGGGCCCCAAAAGGGCAAATTTTCTTAATTTAGCTTTAAAATCCTACTCCTCCTTCATCCTTGGATGGATTTCATCCATATTTGGTGTGAAAAATCATTTGGGAAGGACAATCATATTTTATATAAATGAGCCTGGTCCGACCCCTAGGGGCTGAGGGGTGGGGGCCCCAAAGGGCAAATTTTTTATTTTAGCTTTATGATTTGCCTCCTCCTTCATCCTTGGATGGATTTCATATATATTGGTGTGAAACATCTGGTTGGGAAGGACAATCAAGATTTTATATAAAATGAGCCTGGTCCGACCCCTAGGGGCTGAGGGGTGGGGCCCCCAAAAGGGCCTTTTTCTTAATTTTAAGCTTTAAAAATCCTACTCCTCCTTCATCCTTGGGTTGATTTCATCCATATTTTGGTGTGAAACATCATTGGGGAAAGGACAATCATATTTTATATAAATGAGCCTGGTCCGACCCCCTAGGGGCTGAGGGGGGGGGGGCCCCAAAAGGGCAAATTTTCTTAATTTTAGCTTTAAAATCCTACTCCTCCTTCATCCTTGGATGGATTTCATCCATATTTGGTGTTGAAACATCATTGGGGAAGGACAATCATATTTTATATAAATGAGCCTGGTCCGACCCCTAGGGGCTGAGGGGGGGGCCCCAAAAAGGGCAAATTTTTTAATTTTTTTTAAAATCCTACTCCTCCTTCATCCTTTGATCCTTGGATTTCATCCATATTTTGGTGTGAAACATCATTGGGGAAGGACAATCATTTTATATTGAGGGAAGGACAATCATATTTTATATAAATTTTAGTATTCCAAGATGGCCACTGGGGCCCACTTCCTGTTTTCAGTCTTCAGTAATCTGATCTCAATGAAAATTGGTCTATAGGGGTTTTAAGGGATGGCCCAACAGGGGAACAAATTTTTTATAAAGATTTTGGTTTCCAAAATGGCCGCTAGCTCCTCCTTCATTCCTTTTTCAGGTTTCAGTCTCTTCTCAAAATTTTAGTCTAGAGGTTTTGGGGATGGCAAACAACATGCAAATATTTTCATAAAGATTTTAGTATTTCAAGATGGCTGCGAGCCCACGTCCTGTTTTCAGGTTTCAGTCTCTGATCTCAACAAAAATTAGTCTGTAGAGGTTTTAAGGGATTTAAAAATCCATGCAAACTTTTGGTAAAGATGGGTATTTCCAAGATGGGTGGGCCAACTTCCTGTTTTTAGGTCATCACCGATTTCATACCTATTGAGCAATGGTATCGTCCCCTCGTCGTGCGAGGCCGTGGGGCCCAAATCGTCGTAATTTAAGACTTTTAAAAAAGCCTACCTCCTTAACCCTTGGGCGGATTTCATCCATATTTGGTGTGAAACATCATTCATTAAGGACATATTATATTTTATATAAATGAGCTTGGTCCGACCCCTAGGGGCTGAGGGGTGGGGCCCCAAAAGGGCAAATTTTCTTATTAGGTTCTGACCCGAAGCTTTTGACCTATATCATCGTGATTCGTCCTCTTCCGCCGTCCGTCCTTAACTTTTTCCTTTAAAACGCTACTCCCCCTTAACCACTACGCGGATTTCATTCATATTTGGTGTGAAACATCATTGGGGAAGGACAGTCATATTTTATATAAATGAGCTTGGCCGTCCCCCTAGGGTCAGAGGGTGGGCCCCAAAAAAGGCAAATTTTCTTTATTTTAGCTTAAAATCCTACTCCTCCTTCATCCTTGGATGGATTCTCATCATAATTTTTGTGTGACACATCATTGGGAAAAGACAATCATAATTTTATATAAATGAGGCCTGGTCCGACCCCTAGGGGCTGAGGTGGGGCCCCCCAAAAAGGCAAATTTTCTTAATTTTATCTTTAAAATCCTACTCCTCCTTCATCCTTGGATGGATTTCATCCCATATATGCTGTGAAACATCATTGGGGAAGGACATTCATATTATATATAAATGAGCCTGGTCCGACACCTATGGGCTGAGGGTGGTTGGGGGGGGGGGGGGGGGGGGGGGGGGGGGTGGGTGCCCCAAAAAGGAAATTTTCTTAATTTAAGCTTTAAGAGATCCTACCTACACCTCCTTCATCCTTGGAATGGATGTTCATCCATAATTGGCTGTGAAACATCATTGGGGAAAGGACGAATCATATTTTAAAATAAATGATCCTGGACCGGAGACACGATCCCGAGCCCGACCGACGAACTCGCCGTCTGGGGCTGAGGGGTGGGTGGGGCTCCAAAAGGGTGCAAATGTTCTTAAATTTTGGCTTAAAAACGCGTACTCCTCCTTCAATCCTTGGATGGATTTCCTTCCATATTTGGGTGTGAAACATCATAGGGGAAAGGCAATCATATTTTATATAAATGAGCATGGTCGACCGACCCCTAGGGGCTGAGGGGTGGGCCCCCCAAAAAAGGGCAAATTTTCTTATTTAGCTTTTTAAAATACTACTCCTCCTTCATTCTTGGAGGGATTTCATCCATATTTTGTGTGTGAAAATCATTAGTAAAGGACAGTCATATTTTATTTTTATAAATGAGCCTGGTCCGACCCCTAGGGGCTGAGGGGTGGGGCCCCAAAAGGGCAAATTTTCTTAATTTTAGCTTTAAAATCCTACTCCTCCTTCATCCTTGGATGGATTTCATCCATATTTGGTGTGAAACATCATTGGGGAAGGACAATCATATTTTTAGGTCATCTGACCGAAGGTCAGGAGACCTATTGTCATCGTGTTTCCCCGTCGTGCGCCGTGGGCCGTGGGTCCGCCAAAAGCCGTGCGTCGTGCGTAAGACTATTTATACAAAAGCCTACTCCTCCTTAATCCTTGGATGGATTTCATCCATATTTGGTTTGAAACATCATTGGGGAAGGACAATCATATTTTATATAAATGAGCCTGGTCCGACCCCTAGGGGCTGAGGGGTGGGGTCCCAAAAGGGCAAATTTTCTTATTTTAAGCTTTAAAATCCTACTCCTCCTTCATCCTAGGGTTGATTTCATCCATATTTGGTGTGAAACTTCATTAGGGAAGGACAATCATATTTTATATAAATGAGCCTGGTCCGACCCCTAGGGTCAGAGGGACTGGGCCCCAAAAGGGCAAATTTTCTTAATTTTAGCTTTAAAATCCTACTCCTCCTTTATCCTTGGATGGATTTCATCCATATTAGGTGTGAAACATTATTAGGGAAGGACAATCATATTTTATATAAATGAGCCTGGTCTGACCCCTAGGGGCGGAGGGGCGGGGCCCCAAAAGGGCAAATTTTCTTAATTTAAGCTTTAAAATCCTACTCTTCCTTCATCCTTGGATGGATTTCATCCATATTTCGTTTGAAACATCATTGGGGAAGGACAATCATATTTTATATAAATGAGCCTGGTCCGACCCCTAGGGGCTGAGGGGTGGGGCCCCAAAAGGGCAAATTTTCTTATTTTAAGCTTTAAAATCCTATTCCTCCTTCATTCTTGGATGAATTTCATCCATATTTGGTGTGAAACATTATTTGGGAAGGACATTCATATTTCATATAAATGAGCCTGGTCCAACCCCTAGGGACTGAGGGATGGGCCGCAAAAGGCCACATTTTCGTAATTTAAGCTTTAAAATCCTACTCCTCCTTCATCATTCTTTTATCACCTATTTCAATCTCCCTGGTTTGTGCTTCTAATAATTTATTCATATCACCCATTCATCTTTAATTTTGGATTTGCATTACTATTGGTAGACATCATATTTATGAAATTTTTTCTTTTTTTTTCTCTCTAATATATCAGCATAATAATTCTCTTGCAACAAATATGAATAATCTGGATACATACATATTTGGCACGAAGGGCACGAAGTGCGTAACACTTCTAAGGTAACGCATACATGAAAATATAAGAAAAAACACAATCTTCAAAATTCAATCGTACACACTGACAGCTTCAGTTTGCGGCCGCCATTTTTTTTTACCCACTGTGAAATAAATCCCCATCAGCTGGGAATGCGATGCTTTGAAGTCCAGGGCCTCGAATATATAGATCACGTGGTTTCAATCAGCATTCTTATGATACCGCACCGAATGTAATCTGTGCGGTGTCCACGTGTGTAAGCGAGCTCGTGCAATTGCTTCTTTATTTGAAATCGGTATAAAGTGAATAGACCAAATTACAATATATGTAAATACAGTCGAACACAAAAAACGAATAATATTGTTACGGAAATAATAAATTTCTTAACTTTCTTATTTATGTGTACTTTCCATTTCTCAACATTGGGGTTTTGGGGATACTAAAGGTTAGACGTGGAGATATATGAATAAAAAATATAATCACTAGAAAAAATATTGACTCAGTTATTTCAAGGACAATATGAACTTTTTATAACGTTGATATAATTAAAGGGTGTACATGAAGCATATGCGGTGTGAACTTTATGGCCATTGCCTTTCTGTACATTACTTATATTCTTTCGTTAGTCAGTCTAGTATAACATCAATATAACCTGCCAATACTATTGGTGTGTATAGGTACGCAGGTGATGTTTATGTGATGAGGTCGAAGTGATGAGGAACATCAGTCTTGGGTAAGGAGATTACTTGTGTATTAATTATAAGATGTGTGACTGTGGTTGTTGAGAGTTGCTTCCTCTTTAAGAACGAGGATGGGAAAAGAAGTGTAGAGAGGAAGCAAGGAGAGAAGGGTTGGGATAACTGGAAGAGTTAAAGGGGGGTGGGTGGGGTAGAGAGAAATATAGAGGAAAAAAAGAGAGTGTTATGTTATGAATGGGTGCTACAGGGAAGATGTACAGCTGATAGGACATGTGGTCATGTAGTAACAGTTAGGTCATGGTCTTGTCGGGTTAATAAATCTTGCGTCCTTTTTTTAAGATTATGTGAACCTGGGTTTCAATTGATTTAAGCTGATTAAATTTTATGGCGTATGCTTTGTATTAATAAGTGTAAATAGACGATTGGTGTTAAAACTACACATAAAAAACTTGTAATCGGGCTATTACATATAGTGTAAAATTGGATATGTAGGATTATGTTGTATGTAAAATATGTATTTGTGGTATACAGCGTATTATGTGTGCCTTTGGAGATATGTACAGTTGAGTTTGTATATGGTAGGTGTTGCATTTTTGAATTAGTCGTGGTGCTATGGGTAGAATAATCTCGTAAGAACTTAATATCGTGGTAATAAAAAATGGAAAGAAAAAGATTGATACATTTTCCAACTAGAATGGAGTAGGGCAACATGATTGTTGGTAATTACTGTGCGTAGGTGAGTTGAGTTTCAGAAAAATGAACGGAGAAGTTGACTGCGCTTCTCCCATAGATTCCGTTTAGTAGAAAGTACTGTAAGAAGGAGAGCTATGTGTTTATATTTTTACTAGGATAAGATGAGAATGGTCAGAAAGTTTGTTGTGAACGCGCATTGTGGACTCGTGTTTTAGAGAATGTCTGTGTTGTGTTAAGTTATAAATCTTTGGTATCATTCTATGGAACTTATTTTTTGTTAGAGAGTGTATCAGTACTAGATAATAACTCTTCTTTCGCTGTTGCGACTGATACTATGACTCGGGTGGTGTGAGAGGCTTGGCCTATTTAACTGTGTCATGTAGCTTGGTTGGGGACATTTCGCATCGTGGCCAACGGGGTACTTTAAGAAATCAGTATTTTAGAATTGAAGACTATATTATAGTCACATAGTGGGAGTAAGGGAGTATTAATCATACTTCATGACTTTCACATGTGCGGATTTTTGTATATTTATTCTTTTCAAATTGGCCGATTTTGAAGAAGGTTGTGGGGTAGTCATGCCCAGTTGGTAGTTGCATCTTAGTCCTTGCATGTTGATGTAACATGTCCTGTATTTGAGGGAATAATATGTTAGTCGGTACTCGCATATGGGTGGTATTTTCGGGGAACTGAAATATAATGATACAAGTGGGAGTTGTTTTTAAACATGGTATTTTGTCATGGGCATTCAGATAGGCCCTTGTCTCGTTGCGGATATTGTTTTTGAACTCCTCCAAAAATGCATTATGTACATGCAGATACTGTGAAAGTCACGCTTAGTTGTCATAGTATTAGGACTCTTCAGAAATGTTTTCTGGTAGAAATTAGTGTTTTGCCTCATTGTCTATTTGTCGTGTAGTGTAGTTGAATAGTGGTCAAACGGGCATGAGAGGACCATGATTTTGCACTGGTAGCATCATTTACTTGTGATGGTCCGTGTGTCGCCTCCGGCTGCCTAGATAGTATTCGCTGATATATATCACTGACTCCGTTTAGTTCTAACTAAATGTTCCGCACATTGATTGAATCCGCTATTATTTAGGAATTTCAATCAGCGACCAGGTGTTTTGACAAATAGAAATACAGATTTCTGTGTTCTGTAATGTAGACAATGCTTACACTAAGATCAACATTGGAACTTTCTTTTTTTTTGTTTTTTTTGTTGTATTTTATGTTTGTTTTTATTTACGGACGTAGAAACGGTTGATTACACATGGTTTGCGCAGCGTCTTGTCGAGTCTAGCGATATATGGTGTTTGAGTTTGTAAACTTCGCTGGTTATTATGTTTGTCACTCTTATTGCACTTTGGGAATAATTTTGGATACGTCAGTGTGGTCAGTCGGTGTGGTGTATAGTCCATCGTTGTTTTCACCAAGCGGTGAGCTAGTAACATGGGCTGGTACAGATGGTCGTGGTTTGGCGCGCCGCATCCACTTTATCCCCTCTCACAAACACCTTACCCACCTCCTTAAATAATTCGAGTGCATACAAAGTTAAATTTATCACAATTCAAATCGTCGAATTACCTAGTCTTGCCGTACATTATAGTAATAATAAGTGCTATTGTCACATTTTCACCTCAATTGTATGACTCCTCAGCGACCTCTTCGCCTCTCTCCCCTACCGCGGAAGATTACTACTTCCTTGATTCGACTCGAGCCCCATACTCTTGCCCCGCACTCTCACCAGACCGACCTCCCCCAGCCTCCCTCTACCTCCGACCATTGAATCTACCTTAAATAGAATACGAGTGCAGACAAGTAAAAAAATTGTTCCCATGTCAAATCTGTTCGAATTACTCTTCTATGAAATTTGTATTGAACGGGTTGGATTACAGAGGTTGTGAAATAGACAATTGCGCTTGCCAAAAGAAGTGGATTGATTTTTCGTATGACTAGTGGAAATGTATAACAGTCACGCTTGTCCATCGTGTCAAGTAAAAGATGTTCTGTGTGTCCCGAATATGATCCTGGATAATTGTGTTTTTTTATCCACTACTTTTTGTTTTTTTATAGTGAAAAATGAGTGACTGCAAGGTCATTTTTTGATTTAACAGGCCCCCCCCCACACATTATAACTTCCATTAAAAACATAGTGTTAAACGTAATTAATAATGTATTTCGATGACGGTGACAATACTTATTTGCGTAGAATCAACTAAGTAAAATTTTAGAATGAATTAGGAGTTGCTGATAGACGCAGTTACTATTTTAAGTTTTTCCAAGGTCCTGCCTTACAGAATATCTGGATTACGCATAATTCAATTTTTTATGAGTGTTTATATCAAAAATTAAATTGAAGGAAAATTATGTAAAATCAGACGATAATTCAAGTTATGCTTCAAATTCCATTCATCGAATAGAACGAAGAATACTTTCGAAGAATCATGGATTGACCCGGGATACGGCTGTTTAGAAAGATCCCCATATGCCCCCCCCCCCCAATACATGAGCCCCCCGGCATTGATGTTGGGACCCTACACTGATATACAAAATGGCGGGACAGGCAGCGCCAATTCTGTTGTGATGTTTGGACAATTGAAGATCTTGTCACGACCCAGATCTTCTAGGGTCGCAATTTTATTTTGGTGACCAATCACGAAAAAAATCTGAGCTAGAGATCAGAACAAACATTTGTAGTGTTGGAGTTCAAAATTACGAATGTAGTCCTGGATAATGAAGGTTATGATTTTATTTCATCACGTTCCTCCTGGATATTCTGGTTACACTTGTATTGTCCGGAAAGGTGGTTGAAGGGGCTATTCTGTCAAATATTATGTTAATGGTGTTTCCTGGTCTGTATTTTTTAGCATATCTGGTATTTTGGGTATGGGATGTGCAAATGTAATTGATGGTTGACTAGTTTAGCAAGCCAGCTCGCGCATCTTGTTTTGTTTATTTTGACAATCGTCTCATTCATTATTAATGTTGGAAGTTACACAACAATATGCCGTATGGTGTTGTATCCTGGTATGTTACAGAGACTGAGGTGGGTTGCATGTGTGTAAACTACAAGACACTCACACAATTTATCATGTATAAATAGAAGGTATAGGTAACTCTTTAAGATCTAAACAATTACATGCGCGTTGAAGGATATCGCTTAGTTGTAAAACATCTTCAAATATACATATTGTAAAATTCATCGCAGACATTGTAATTCGTAATTGTTTCTTTACCAATGGGAGACCCCCGACCCCCAAAACAACGCAAAATCTCAAGGCGCTCCAAATTCAGAACAATAGATACAACGTAAAATCTCTCAGCTATTCTAAATCGTACTAAAATTTTCTCTGGGGGAGTTCATCAGGACCTGCCATACACAAAATCCACTGCGCCTTAAGCGCTCGCAATTCAACATAATGCATCCGTGTGTTAAAACTCATGGTCGTTCGTGCCATTCTATGTTCGTTACAATTTTTTACCGAAGGAAAACCCCCGATCCACACAAACACCAAAAATTCGCGTTCTTTGCGTGGCTCGCAAAACCATAAAAATAATAGTAAAAACTAACCTCAGTCATTCTCTAATCGTAATTAATTTATTTCAAGGGATACCCCGTAAAGGGAGACCCTCAAAATGGCACAGCACTTAATTTGCGCAATGTCATTAATTTTCCTGCTTAACGCCGCCACTGTACAATAGATAGCTAGATGGGTACGAGGGAGTAATGTATAGTTTGCGAAAATAAAAGTTTATCAAGTATCACCTGTGTGTGTGGCAGTTGTACTCGTAAGTGGGGGGGGGGGCAGTGGGTTGTTTACAGAATTATTGTGGTACAGCATTGCGCCCACTCATCCAAGACACCCCAATTATACATTTTCATATTCCTACGCAACTGAAATGTAACATTGTCTCACGCTGTCGATTTACAAATCCTGCCAATGGGTATCATATGTTAACAGAAAGTGTAGGAAGACAGCTCAATTTTAAGACAAACTGTTTGTGTGATTCTGTTGAGTATAGAAGGATTGCCTGCACGGGGAAGAAGCAGAAGCTGGTTCTCTTGGGCCACGTAGGCAGAGGTGGGAGCGCTACAGAGAAGAATAAAGACAGATTTTGGAACTGTCACGATTCAGATGATTTGGACTGAGGAGATTGGTCGTAGCTAATAAATGACATCACAATATGGACTTTTCTGTGAATGAACGATGAATAGAGGTGATTGGCCGTCGGTAAAACATCACCAAATGACTGTGGAGGGAAGCCATGTCCTCGCCTTGTCTAAAATCAGGGAAAACCATGTTAATCTGGCAATTACTTTGGCGTATGAATCTGGCAATTACTTTTGGCAATGATATCTGGCAAGTATTGGGAGGTGACTCAAGAAAAAAATGTAATCTGGGTGTACATTAGAACTTGGTCCTTCCATGGTAAATTCTGTGTTTTACAAAACAATGTTGCAAATGACGACCAGCTGCAAAAAAAAAACAGCATCTGTAGTATCGGTCACAATGAAAGCATATCCACAAAACTATAAATTATCAACCTGACTCCAAGTACTAGAATTTAATAACACAAGAAAGTGATGTGAAGATAACCAAAGACGGAAAAGTAAACCACAATATGTAAACATAAAATAGTCCAAGATACACTCGATTATGGCTTATCTAACTGCGATGGCAGATATGAATAATCAGAAATAAGTACCAATCAGTCGTATGGTCACCTCAATAAACTGAGAAAAACACCCGCAATATGATTCAGGAGGATAAAGAAAGTCCACGCTACAATCATAATGACTGGTTATCTTGCACACATATGAAGAGCTAGGAATAATGGCTCGCAAAAAAAAAGTCTAAATATGTGAGTATGGTGACAAAAGAAAAGACGAGCACACTTCCATTTCAAAAATACAAATGAATATGGGGCAAAAAAACAAACACAATTTGGAAAAGGACCAAACTAACAATGGAAAATCAAGATACACCAAAAGAAATTTCATGGTGGTTTACAAGCAACAAACAATAAATGATAGGGTCAGTTGTGTTATCTGATATACGTTATAAAAGATAATAGTTTTGAATGAAAGAAATTGACAAACGTATCTGGGTATAGAGGAAAAAAAGAGGGGAAACAAAGAGACTATTTTCTTTGTCAGCCCAGTAATAAAGCAAAAGACTGTTCACAATAGAAAGTACAGTATCTTAAAAGTCAAAGGCCAAAGCAACAACAAAAAAAGGGAGGGATAATGATACAATATGCTAATCGCATACCACAATCTCCTAAATATGTAATCACGCACGTCCGCCTTTGTAAAGTGCCAATTTTTTGATCACATGAAATGGAAGACACCAGCTGTTGGCAAAAGAATTGATGACCTATCGAATATAACGCAGTGCAATCTATAACAGAGGGTGTACAGTGTTGAAATTTGCCACAAGTAGTATCATCTGAAGTAATTTGTGTGTCGTAGCCACTAATTGGGGAGGCAGTTGTGATCTTTTTTGTGATAAGAAATGATGGAATAACGCCTGCTGTTTGAGATTTTATCCTTCCGTGATAATCGTGTTACAAAAGCTGTAAGTTGCATGGCCAAGTTTCGCAGGTATAGATCTCGGTATTGTGGTGGAGTATGTCCGCTTCAAAAATTGTATCGCTGTGTTACAGGAAATGGGTGTAACCACCAGTATAGAAGTAAGATAGTATTTTGGCCAGATGGAAAGTGTTTTTTTAGCGGCTGTTCGGTCCACGGGGGCTGGCTATCATGAATAAAGTAGGTTACACGACACAAAATGTTCGCTAAAGCTGTTCGTATATGTATATGTTGCTCATATTTCAAGAGAAAGATTATCTCTAGTTTTGTTAAGGGTTAGAATAAGAAATATCTGTATCGAGATTACTTTCCAAGGAAATCGAATTAGCCATTAGGAATGTCGCTGGTACGTGGGCTCACTGAGATAGTGAATATGGGACTGACTGCAAGATTTACTGCACACAAAACAGAATTTATATTTTTATGATGAAGTTACGGTTCATGTGGCACGGTATTCTATGCCAAAACAGGGTTCTAACAACGAGTGTCATGACTAGGAGTGAGAGTAGAAAGAAGCCCTATTATATTTAAATCATCCGCAATCAAGCATCAGTTATGATTTGTGGTTGCGTATCATGTGAAAGAAGCTGTCATTCCTGTTGAATGCAAACATATGGAATAGCTGACAATAGAAGATCAATTATCCGAGAACTGTTCTTGAGGTGAAAATCATTAACCCTACATAAAATTTGCAAAATCTGAAATACCTGTGCAAGGTAATTTTCCAGTCATGGTCAATACATCTTTTTTGTGAAAATGAAGGGAAGGAACACAGGTGTGTTTCTCACAACAGCTTATATGCTCTGTTCTGATATTAGTAGATGAGAAAAAACTTTATGTCTATGGACACTCTGTTTTGATGTTAGAACAAGCTCTTATTAATGGAGATGAAAATGTTATGGATATATAAAGGAGGGAAGTTCTGAGACAATGGACTTATGATTACCTATTTTTTACCAGGATATTCCACAGAATTGTTGAAAACATATGAAAAGCATGTTTTGAAAGTTCTTTAGTCTAGAAGTTACTGTTTATATACTTAGAGGACACGTGTAGGGTATAGATGCCAAGGGGGTGAATTTTGACCAGTTCAGCCTGTTTGTTTTATGTGATAATACGATGCTTGTACTAACTGTGCTTTAGATCAAAAAGGAAAATCCATGGAGCGTTTTATCACCTTTAAAGGGAACACATCATTGTTTTAAAACAAACTGCAGCGATACTTTGTGTTTGATTCTCATTCAAGTAAATAGGACATGGTTTGCAAGATCCCATCTGGAAAGCAGTTTTCTTAGGTATTGGAAGTTATATTCAAGAAGTATATGAACACTGCTGTGAACTTAAGCCATCTCTATGAACTTGTTATTTTCCCCACAATGACATGTTTGAGGTAACTGCTGTTTATGCAATATATCATCAATTGGAGAAAGATGACAGCTTGATTCAGAAAAAGGAAGACACAAATTCTCCCGTTATTCTACAAGATGAGATGTTCCTCGACAGTAACAAATATCAACAGCAGAGTCTTTTGGACAAATACTTTGAATACCAAGATACCATGAAGAAAAAGAAGTTTCATGCTGAGATGGAATTGGGTCCAAAGTTTGATAAAAAACAATACATGAAGAATTACATGAAGAAACGCAGAGAAAGTCGAGAATTCAAAGCTACCGATAGAAAATATACAAAATGAAAAAATCAAAGTAAAAGAAAAAAAAGCCAAATCAAGAGAATCAAAAGAAAAAACACCTTCAAGAACTTCAAGCCAAATACAAAAAGCACGACAAAATTCAGATGTAAAAGCAAAACATAAACAAAGCACATTAAAAAGTATGGCTAAAGCAAGACAAAGGAAAGAATTTTTGTCAGCAAGAGTACAATAATTCAGAAAGCAGCTCGGCAAAATCCCAGGACTGAAAAAATGAAACTAAGCAAAAGCCACGACTAAAAAAGCAAAAGAAAAGCTTAGACAATATCCAGGTTTTTGTGAGCATGAGTACAATGCTCAGAAAGCTGCTCGAAAAAATTCCAGACTTGAAAATGAAAAACTAAGCCACTAAACACACTAAAAAGCAAAAGAAAAGATAGACAATAGCAGGTTTTTTGTTGAGGCAAGAGTACAAATGCTCAGAAAGAGCTCGAAAAAAATCCAGATTGAAAATGAAAAACTAAGCAAAAACACATTAATAAAGTATGACTAAAGCAAGACAAAGGAAAGGTTTTTTGTGGTGCAAGAGAACAATAATCAGAAAGCAGTCCTCGAAAAAAATTCAGACTTAAAAATGAAAAACTAAGCAAAGCACACTATAAAGTATGACTAAAAGCAAGACACGGCAAAGATTTTCGTGAACAAGAGTACAAATGCTAGGAAAAACAGTCGGCAAAATCCATGACTTTAAAATGAAAAAACTAAGCAAAGGAACACTAAATATGGTATGAACGTAACTGCAAGACAAGGCAAAGATTTTCGTGAACAAGAGTACAATACTCAGAAAGCAGCTCGACAAAGAGAATAAAACGTCAATATCCACTGCAGTTGGAAAGTGAACGAATTTTTAAGCAAGAAAGCAGAAAAAGGCATCGGATAAATGAAAAGGAGAAGGACAAAGTAACAAAAGCTGTCAAGCGATTGAAAGTAGGGTTTTGGTGATCAAGAAGATTTGACCATGAAAAGGACCCTTGGAAATACAATTAATCAATGTATTGAAAATTTTCCGTGAGTAATGCAGCTAAAGGTCTTGTCCTTTGTGTTTTCATGTATGTCAACAAACATGGTTTCCAAGGAGTGTTGTCCAAGCTTTCAAACACAAAATAGTTCAGTGAACAGTGTAAGGCCAAGTGTACAGCATTGAAGTCACAAGATGATGAAGAATGGTTGTGTAGAACTTGTTTATCATCACTTAAAGAAGACAAAATTCCAAGACTTTCTACACATAATGGAATGAAATGGCCCACAAAACCGGAGGTCTTGAACTTGCCCCCCTGAAGAACGACTGATATCCCAGAGGATACCTTTTAAAGCAAATCCGGACTTGCCAAAGGGAGGTCAATATCAGCTAAGGGAAAATGTGGTCAACGTGTCCTGGTGATAATCACCCAACATTAAATGGCATTAACAAGACAATTGATGAACATGTAACAATTTGCCTGTGAAGTTGAAAAAACGACTGTGTGACACAAGTCATAATCACTGAAAACGTCGACAACATGTAGTTATGAGAAGCACTGACGTGGTTTAATGGACAAACAGCGAGTATATATAATGAATACAGGAATAAACTATCCTCATTTACATCATCGCGTCAAGAAGATCATGCCCCACTAAGATATCTTATTGATGAAATTATTTCGGGAATCTAATGGGCAACTCACAAATTAATTTGATAATATAAGTAATTGTATCATGCGCGCTGATTTTTTGTGAGACTTTACCCATATTGAATTCATTCAACCGCGTAATAGCCCTAGATACACTTGTTGAATGCCAACGTCCGACATGATCACTCAAACCCAACAGTCATCTTTTTTTTTGCACCACTGTGAAAACCCAGAGACCCCTTAGTTTGTACATGAAAGATAGAGATGCTGAATATCATGTGTTCCTCCCTTCTAATATCTCCTTCGTGTTCAAAGGACCCAGACAAACAGAAAACACGGAGATACCGCCCCACTCCCTGTCCAATGACAGTGATATTGCAAAATGGTAATTGACGAAGTGTTGAGCGCCAGAGCTGCTAATTCAGTCGGCCAAATCATATTTTACAAACCTGAAAAAATTTCAGACTATACGGGTCTGCGACAAGGTTATAATCATGGCACGTCTGACGGTGTTCAATCAGAGAGAAATCTCTTGACTGCAGTGCCCAGAGTTAGAGATTCACACAACAACAAATAAGAAATCGCGTGACCTGAGATGAAGGGCATTACCATATTCAGTAAACAATACGTAATTCACCAGCATCTCTCTGTCGTCTAAATAGAAAGCATGTGCTTGTCCAGTGATAAGAAAGCTTGGCTTACCCTACATGGTTAATGTGTCATTTATCATCTGCAGATTAACAAGATGGTCGAGATATTTTATAAAATCTTGGCTCAGTTTAGACGGGAAAAAAATTTCAGATGGTGATCCTATATGGTGATGATGACATGACACATCTTCGTAGTGTATAATTCAAAAACAGATGGCTTCACCACTACATTCAAATGCTTCTATGGGCTGGCAATTACCCAAGAATATCCAATACAATAAAAAGTAGAAAGAACCTTCATATGCATATGTTGACAAGATATTATTACCTGATACTTACAAACCTGACCCAGATCCTGAATCCGGCAGCAATCTATTACAACTTCAAGGTTCCATTAACATTCTAATAACCTGCAGCAAAAGTGTTAAAACCATTTGAGTAGAATTTGGGTTCCTATTACCTCCCTTTACCAAGAACTATGTCTTCTAGGAACCTAGGGAAATATACTAGTGGTTTCAAGAATAAATGAAATAGAATACCCAGATCTTCATAAGAAAAATGAAATGAATAACAAGATGGCTGCAGTTATAAGAATATATAAAATGTATCAGAGCATTCACTGAAAGGTCCTGAAACATATTTCTCTATAATCCCTGCTGAATTGTGAATTGAATTACTACAATCTATAAATTTCTACAGGCATGGCATTGCAAACCTAGACCAATCAGTTCTCGTTTTTGATACCCTTCGCTTGTGAGACTTACATAGTATCTTACATCAGTAAGTCTGCCATGTGTGTGTATTATTGCCATTTACAGAAAAATGCCTCACAGGAAGTATTTGACAGAATATATATGTCACTTAATACGGTCAAGTCAGGCATATAGGCAATAGTCGTGATTTTTGTAGAAGTCAGTGCACAAGAAAGCTAGTTTTTTGATTCTGCAAATGCCACTAACACAAGCTACAAGAGATGTCGTTTTTATATAACACTTCCCCTCCTGATGAAAGGGTGTTTCTCTTAAAAAGTCAAGAAGATTTGGAAAATCTACCTGAAAATTCAACTGATATCAAAGCAGATAATATGATTACCAGGTACACTAAAAGACCAAAACAACTTGAGAATTGGTGTTTAGCAGATGTAGTATCTGAACTTGAAGTAACATTTCCTAAGGAAGAATTTCCAAGGGCAGATAAAATATCGGAGCACAATGAAGATGATACATTTGAAGAAGAAGAAGAAAACTTTGAACAGGAAGATGTTTTAGTTCACTTAAAGAACGGAATTAAGATACGAAGAAGAAAGAACAAGAGTCATATGATATGTTGGTTACAGCAAGAAAACTAACTCTGAACAGTACTTTCGAGAAAGAATTCTTCTATTCCTGCCATGGCGCAATGAGAGAACCGACATAATTAATGGGTACACAACTTTCGAACAGCATTATAGAAGCAAATCTAACATCATTAATGCTATGCAAAAGAAATATGAAAACTTTGTTGACGAACTGGAACAAGCCAGACTTCAAGCAGAATGTGAACTTGATGATTTTGATGAAGTTGCTCCAAATACAGAGCATAATGAAGCAGAAGATGCAGACATAGGTCCACAGCCTTCAGAGCAGTTTGTACATTTTGATCCAGACACACAATGTCATAAAGAGTATGATATAGGTCCAGATATTGGTTTACCTGCTAAAACCTCAGATGTGCAAACGAGTCCTGTCCGAATCTCTGAACAACAATACCACAAACTCCTACAGTCTTTAAATTGCAAACAAAGAGAATTTCACAATCATGTTAGTCACTGGATCCGACATAAAGATGAACCACTGTATGCATTTTTAACTGGTGGTGCAGGAACAGGAAAATCGGTTGTTATTGAAACTATTTATCAGACTTTGCATAGAGCTCTTTGTTCAGAAGAAGGAGAAAATCCGGATGATGTTCGCATTTTGTTATGTGCATATACTGGAAAAGCAGCATATAATATCAATGGAATGACCATAGCATCAGCATTTCACAAAAAAATGTATCAGACACAGCAAAACATGTATGCAGATGAGTTGAACACCTACAGAACAAAGTACAGAAATCTTTCTGTTATCATCATAGATGAGATATCAATGGTTGGAAACAAGTTACTAGCATTTATCCATGAGAGACTTCAGCAGTTGACTGGTACTAAACAAGATTTTGGAGGGGTGTCAGCATCATTGCTGTTGGTGACTTATACCAGCTTTCACCAGTTGGAGATTTCTTGGATTTTCAAAGACCTGTCATGTCCGGGCCAAGGCCTTGCAAAAAACCTGTGGAAAGAGCATTTTACAATGTTTGAGCTAACTGAAATAATGCGACAAAAAGATGACATTGAATTTTCTGAACTACTCAACAGACTCCGACACAATCAGTTGACAAATGAAGACAAACAACTAATTTTGTCACGTCATATTGAATTTAGCTCAATGCATTATCCACATGCAGCTCCTCTTCTTTTTATTGAAAATAAATTTGTTGATGATTTTAAAACAATCATTTCATGCAAAATCTAGGATGCTACAAGTAAAGTAAATGTCAAAGCTGACACAGATGTTCTTATCACAAACTCAAACTATCACAAGATGTGAAAAAGTCCCTGATTGAAAAGCTTCCAGACAAACAAGCCAATACTGGACAACTAAAGACTAATTTGATTATTTGCTGTAGATATGATATATGATATTTCTGTAAGCATTGATGTTGTTGATGGATTGACAAATGGCAGTACATGCGTGGTAAAACACATCGAATTCAAACTGTCACCAGTTAGACCAGCAATTGTTATGGGTATTATTTGGTGAAGTTAGTTTAAAAATAGGAGCAATAAAGAAGAAATCAATACCCAGCATTTATTTGGCAATAATATAGACAAATCGTGGACACCCATCTTTGAAACAAAACGAACATTTATGTATAACAGAAAAACATTTGAAAGAATACAATTTCCACTTCAACCTTCTGCTGCAAAAACCGTCCACAAAGCACAAGGTTGGCAACCTTGACAAAAGTTTGTAGTCAGTTTGTCACAAACTAGAAAACGCAAAATTCCACACATTCATTATGTAGCACTCTCTCGAGTTAGATCACTCGAGAACTTACACATCGTTGATTTCAATGAAGGAAGTCTTTCAAAAGACAAGGATGTTGATACAGAGATGCAAAGATTAAATGACAATGGATTAAAGTTGTGTTTTACTCCACTATATGATGTTCAGATGCAGGGTAAATTTCTTTTCAACAATGCTAGATCATTTCACAAACATTTTCCTGACATAAAGTCCGACCCCAATGTTTATGCAGCTGATGTAATTGGAATAGCTGAGTCTTGGCTTTGTAGTAGTGATAGAAATGATGCATTTCACTTACAAGGGTTTAATATGTTCAGAAATGATGCACAACACTCGCAGACTAGACCTCATCATGGACTCGTTACATTTGTCAAATCCACTTCACATGTCAGCAAATATGACGATTATTCCACAGAAAACATTGAATTTTCTTACATTTCATTCAACCTGTGTAATTCTGAAGTGCAATGTGTTGTTATTTACAAAAAGCCTGCTTGCCCAATGTCACACTTTTATACCATCATGAAAAACCACTTGGTACCACTTGTAAATTTAAATAAAAACCTTGTTATCATGAGGAGATTTTTAATGTAGATTTAACCAAATAGGCTGGATGTAACACTTTCATAACGTTTATGGAATCAACATTCAGTGTGTAAACAAAGTATCAATCAGTCAACTACTAAAAATGAAGTCACAATTGGTTATTTGATATTTACAAATTTTTGCGAAAAACAAACTTGTTGTCTTGGAAGCATATTGGTCTGATCATTTAACATGGTGTACCTTGCGCTTGTAAATATGTAAAACCCGCATTCCCCGCAATCTTGAATATTGGTGCATGTTATTGACATACATCTCACTAATTGAGATGTTATGACAAATACATCACACTGGGTTAGGTTTTGTCAAAGGAATTGGTTTC
Source organism: Argopecten irradians (assembly GCF_041381155.1). Lineage (NCBI taxonomy): Eukaryota > Metazoa > Mollusca > Bivalvia > Pectinida > Pectinidae > Argopecten > Argopecten irradians. The sequence goes on from NC_091144.1 coordinate 43,012,713, forward strand.
CACCAATTTTTTCTACCCTATGGTAGCTCTCACCTATAGTAGTTGAACATGCTACATGGGAGACATTTCAATTACCGAACTAAGTATTGGGATAATTCTGGCGTTGTGTGGATATACGAAATGGTCGCCAAAAATGTCTCTATGAATGTTAATTTCTAAAATCACTGGACTAATGGTATCTTAGTATTATATTAGATAAAATACAATAAGGAGTACATTCAATACTGAAAAATACTTTATCTACTAACGTCAGAGCATTTAAAGACATTTTGCATAAAAAGCTGCATAATTTGACACATAGAGCACAAGGAAACACCAAAATTTTAAAACTTCTTCCATTTTCTGATACCAAATCGCCAACAAAACTACCTCTCACAATTAATGATCATAAGACCTAAAAGAATAACATGGGAAAAGATTCAGTGGCCCTCCATATTTTGTCCTAGTTCAACACTTACCAAATAACAATGTTTTTGTATGCATCGCATAATTTGTTCATAAATTTGCAGACATGGAGGTCTAACTGGGATATAAGTTTAAGTTTGCTTATATTACCTATTATCTTTGAACATTGGCTGCAGGCTTTTTTAAAACTGTTGAACTTAAATTCATGCTACTGGCGAAAACTGTTCATAAAAGTGTTCGAGCACCATTGATATGCTGATGAACTTAAAATAATATTCAAGGAATTTGTTTCTGTTCCATTGTGTGCAATCATGTTTTTCCTAAGAAAAATCTTGCTTTCTTTATACATAATCTGATTTGATGGTGTATTTTAGGCGTCTTTATGATTAATCAAGTCAACGGTTGCTTTCATATTTAAACAACTTAAAGTAATCGCATCTGGTAACATCATTTTGTACTCTGCCTAAGTAAAAGTGTGTATGTAAATGCTGTGAGATTTTCATTATACTATATATATATATATGTGTGTGATGTAAATATTGGAAAGTTAAAAGAATAATAGAACACAAATTAAAATGTTGAAAACTTTATTCAAATTCTTTGTTCTTTGTGCTGAGGTACAGTTGGTACAAACGGATCCAAAGTTTTGTAACAGGTTATAAAGTTAGAAACCGAAACGTTACACTTACATGACCATACAGTTGGTAGTAGACTAAAGGTTACACATTGTGCACACGGTGTGAACTACGAGTGGACACGGAGTGCACGAGGTTTAGACTACAGGTAGACACGGAGTGCACGAGGTTTAGACTACAGGTAGACACGGAGTGCACAAGATTTAGACTACAGGTAGACACGTAGTGCACTACGTGTGAACACGGTGTCCACTACAGGTGGACATCGTGTCCAGGTAAATATGTCCACTTCATTCAGACAACAGACAAACTAGATGATGTGTTACAGAGATATGAGAAAATATCTATTTATTCTGCAGTCTATATATGGACTTTGACAGAAAGAAATATTTATTGCGATCAGAAACATACATGTAATATTTATTGCAACATAAAACTGCCCTTAATTAACTAGAAACCATTCGCACGTAATGTTTATTTGAATTTATACATATAAAGTAAAATGTATCAATACATATCTTCATTCAATTTTATTTTATAAATCAGGACGTTTTAGTAGAAATTAGAAAAGCAAATTAACTGCGTTGCAAATTAACTGCGTACGGTAAACCAGGTTCTGGTTATGTCTCATCAATGGATAGTTCAAGTCTCATTTTCCCAGTAAAAACTATTTTTCTTAGCGAGTGATATGTATTTGATGAAATTCTTTTTCGAACGCATTTCAGTGTAAGCAAATCGTCGTCAAAGAGATATTTTGATTGGCAAAAAAATTTGATTAAAAAGAATTTATTGATGGGCATAATAAAAGCAAGGACATATAAACATAAACAAATTAAATTCTTCATAAAATGTTTAACTATGTATGTATATATATAGTTTTCTAAACGGCAAGGTGCGCGAAATAGTTTTAATCCTGTCAAATGTATAATAGTATACATTTGCTACATGGAACCTGGCGCGTTGCAAAGCATTGGAAGAATGAGAAATCGTCCATAGATGTTAAAAATCGGGATTAGAAAATACATTTTATTGTGTCAACCGATTTTAGTAACCTGTAAGCACTGGCTTAAGAAAGCAAAAATTTAGTATCGGGCATGTGGCTGCTCAGTGAGCATCAACACTGTTCAAAGGACCGATCGCTAAAATGTAGGTCACATGCCTGATAACAAATCAAACAGACAGAATCAAAATAAATCCAACTTCTACCCATTTAAACTGTAGATTCATAGTTGTTGATTAGATTCTGAATTTGTCACAATTATTTTAATTCTAGAAACCTTGATAATTTGACAATATCCTATTCTGACCTTCTTTTACAAACCGCGTGAGTTACGTGGATAACAATGTATGATCCATACCTGCCTGCTCGAAAGGTAGACCCCTAGGCTAGGCTGCAATTGCCATGGTCACTTGGACTTCATACTGTTCCATCAACCACACGGGTATGATATTCTAAATTACATACATTGGTCAAAGTGGGGCCAGGGGCCTGGGGCTTCTTTGGGAACCCTTCAATTTGTTCAGTCAAGTGTATCACAGACTAACAACACCTGTATATAGTACCTTATCCCAACCCCAGGAGGTCCATTTATAGCATGCTGTACGCAGGTGGCAGCCTCTCTATACATTCATACATTGTACTGATGCTAGTCAATAGGGATATGTGTTTTAACTGGTAGTGCATTTTAATTTATTTGATAATGAAGTTTTATATATTAAAATTAAAAATACTCTAAATACCAAGTGTATAATTAACTAAAACATTTATTTCAAGATTATTGGAAAATCATATTTCATCCAATATCTTTTCATTAATTCAAATTTTTTTTTTACTCTGGCTTTTTACATATATCAAAAAACCTGATTATCATGACTATGTATATAAAATACCATATTACAATGTTGAATAAGTAACTAATCTAAATAAATTTTGATTATAATATATACTTGTATTATTGGTAAATTCAAGGTTGTGACAGACATGTTTGATTTACGCATTGTACAGCTCCCGTCAGCTCCACTTCACGGCTGCCTGTCATGACAATAATTGAGGTGTATTCAGCATCACTTACTATATGTTTTGCCAGCTAGTTTTTCATCCCAATCTAACCCCCCTCCGGGGAAACGGTGTACATGTTTACCCAGGCTCTACAAGAAGCATGAATGGTACTTATGTGTTTCAAACTCATGAACCTGATATGATTTTTAAACGGTAAAGTACATTTGTTTGTCTTAACAAACTTCCATAGAAACAATTCTAAAATCACATATTATATAAAGATATTGCCCCCATTCTCAAAGCCGTGCAAACACAGAAGGCAACGACTCTGCCCTCTGGCCATCTATCGATGGTCACCTTGAGGCACCTGTATAGCTGGATACTGTGGCTTACCTGTATGCTTGACAAGTTATTGGACCATGACGCAATATACGGTCAAGATAACTTGCGGGGTTGGGATCATATATAATCATATTGTGTGTACCGGTAATTAAGAATCAAAACAAGCTGAATTGGGTACTTGTAGGTAGACTAGCCACCTGCAATCCGTGGAGGACGTCATATAGTTTGAAGTGGATTTAATTCTGCATGATCTTTTAAAGACTTTCAGTTTTTAATTAAGAATATGTAATTAAGCTATTTTTAAATACAATACTTTTAGAACTTAAAATAGCCAGAAAAATATTATAAATGTGAATATATTTTAATGAAAGACGATCTACAAGGGTATCGCTAGACAACTGATTGATAGGCACCAAATCTTTTTATTTAAAAGCTACATTTGTTGTGTATGTATTACCCGGTATATGATTGTATTACTGATAGCTTATTATAAAAGAAAAAGTGTCTCAAAAGCACATTAGGACTGGTTTTTGCTGCAATTCAAAGTTGTTTTTGACTTGTGAAAATGCTTGTATTTACTATTTCATGTAAATGATATATATATATATATATATATATATATAATGCAATTTACCCATAAAAACATTTACTTTTGAAAACGTAATATAGACAATTTAAGATATGAAATGGAAACTACTGATATAAAATTAAATAGACATGTACTTAATGAAATATAAATTAATCTTTATTACTTTTGCAGTGAAACGGTTTTATTCATACTAAAAAAAAATATCGTATTATATAGTTATATATACTGTACATTAAATTGTAGATGTTGTAATTAAAAAAAAATAAACACTTAAAAATTATAATTATGTATTATTTCAAATTGAAGAACTTATTCTTCCCCGATCCCTAACTGTAACACATCACCTTGTCTGTCTAGGTCTCAATGTACCTGGACACGATGTCCACCTGTAGTGGACACCGTGTTCACACGTAGTGCACTCCGTGTCTACCTGTAGTCTAAATCTTGTGCACTCCGTGTCTACATGTAGTCTAAACCTCGTGCACTCCGTGTCTACCTGTAGTCTAAACGTAGTGCATCATAAAACTAAAAGGCATGACGGAGATGAAGAATTTTAATTAACGTTGGAGGGGACAAAATATGAGACAACGATACAGACTCTGAATAACGATCCAGCAGGACTACTATCTAGAATGATATCAGCAGACTCTCCCATGAAGCCCTACGAGGTGGATTACTTGTACACATATTTTATAGACAGAGACCCACGACACTTCAGATTTGTACTCAATTACCCTTAGAAATATCAACTTTGTATCCATGGCTCGTCTCCTGCCGGCAGGAACAGCAGTGCTGAAGGAAATATTGGTGGAGGCGAAATATTATCAGCTGGCTGGACTCCAGAAATTATGTGAAAGGAAAATTCAGGAATATAATTATTAATCTTTGTATCAAATCTATATCAGCAAATGGACAAGTGACTACCTGTGATTCGACGAGTGACTGTGTATAATTAATTATTAATATTTTTCTGAAGTGATATTATATTTGTAAGTAATATTTTATGAGTCTTATCAGTATATCTTCAAGTCTCAAGGAGTGAAAGGTTTGGATATCTACAGTATAATTATATATATATTTAAGTTACAAAGTATATTTTAGTATTATAAATACAAAGTGATATAAGTGAATATAAGAGTATTCTATAAGTTATGGATTACGTAAATATATAAACAAATCCTGAACTTTACTAGTACCACTACAGTAATGGATTTCATCACAGGATTCTGTCTATGCATTCAAAGTGGATTACATACATTACCTGGATTATACCGGATACTTACCTGGAGTCCTGGACAACCGTATAAGTGAAGATGTGTACATATTTTTCAAATGGATTATAATATTCTCTTACTTCTGCAAGGATCATCCCCGATGATATGACAGCTTCCTGGAGCCGAGTTAAAAGATTAATATAACAGTGACTGTGATTACAATTTCATACATCAAGGATTTATACGTCCTTGCATACATGTATAACCATGAACTTTGTGAATATTTACGGACATAACTCGGTGTTGGCAAGACAACACGATAGAAGATATCCATGGTTTAACTTATGACACTGACTGACATTTCTTACTAATTGGAATGCGATAACCGTTATTTTAACTTAAGATTAGCTATTGATAGAGTAATATTCATATTGTTATATGCTATCTATATTTGATATTTATTTGAAATTCGAGACGAATTTTATAAAGTGGAGGGGCAGTGTAACGTACCTCATTTTAGGTCTCGATATTACCTATGTAGTTTGAAATAATTGGCGTTAAAAATGGCGATTCATATGATTTGAGTGTTAGAATGAAATAGCTACAGTATATTTATCGTTATGAGTAAGCACGAGCTTGTAAGTTTATGATAGTTAATTGTAAAAGTATCTTATTTTACCATATAATCATACCTTTTAAGTAGTATATATAGACATGTTGTAATGCTTTATTCCTCCGGTAAACACGTCTTGTATGGAGGCCGCCATCACGTTTTTTTTTATATCACCATTAGATTCTATATCTAGACCTGTTATGGCAGATTTCGGAGAATTGGTGAGTGTTGGTCAATCCAATGGATATTTAATCCAGATTTGAAGTAATATAAAAAATAATATAAACATTTCAATTCCAATTTCGGAACCAATTCCAATTTCAGAACCAGTTCCAGATTCGGAACACAGAATGGTTCCAAATCTGGAACTTAAGTAAATACTCCTGATAATAAGGTGGAATGCTGGGAATCTCTGCCAAGTAAAAGTGTGTATGTAAATGCTGTGAGATTTCATTATACTATATATATATATATGTGTGTGATGTAAATATTGGAAAGTTAAAAGAATAATAGAACACAAATTAAAATGTTGAACTTTATTCAAATTCTTTGTTCTTTGTGCTGAGGTACAGTTGGTACAAAACGGATCCAAAGTTTTGTAACAGGTTATAAAGTTAGAAACCGAAACGTTACAATTACATGACCATACAGTTGGTAGTAGACTAAAGGTTACACATTGTGCACACGGTGTGAACTACGAGTGGACACGGAGTGCACGAGGTTTAGACTACAGGTAGACACGGAGTGCACGAGGTTTAGACTACAGGTAGACACGGAGTGCACAAGATTTAGACTACAGGTAGACACGTAGTGCACTACGTGTGAACACGGTGTCCACTACAGGTGGACATCGTGTCCAGGTAATATGTCCACTTCATTCAGACAACAGACAAACTAGATGATGTGTTACAGAGATATGAGAAAATATCTATTTATTCTGCAGTCTATATGGACTTTGACAGAAAGAAATATTTATTGCGATCAGAAACATACATGTAATATTTATTGCAACATAAAACTGCCCTTAATTACTAGAAACCATTCGCACGTAATGTTTATTTGAATTTATACATATAAAGTAAAATGTATCAATACATATCATCATTCAATTTAATTTTATAAATCAGGACGTTTAGTAGAAATTAGAAAAGCAAATTAACTGCGTTGCAAATTAACTGCGTACGGTAAACCAGGTTCTGGTTATGTCTCATCAATGGATAGTTCAAGTCCTCATTTTCCCAGTAAAAACTATTTTTCTTAGCGAGTGATATGTATTTGATGAAATTCTTTTTCGAACGCATTTCAGTGTAAGCAAATCGTCGTCAAAGAGATATTTTGATTGGAAAAAAAATTTGATTAAAAAGAATATATTGATGGGCATAATAAAAGCAAGGACATATAAACATAAACAAATTAAATTCTTCATAAAATGTTTAACTATGTATGTATATATATAGTTTTCTAAACGGCAAGGTGCGCGAAATAGTTTTAATCCTGTCAAATGTATAATAGTATACATTTGCTACATGGAACCTGGCGCGTTGCAAAGCATTGGAAGAATGAGAAATCGTCCATAGATGTTAAAAATCGGGATTAGAAAATACATTTTATTGTGTCAACCGATTTAGTAACCTGTAAGCACTGGCTTAAGAAAGCAAAAAATTTAGTATCGGGCATGTGGCTGCTCGTGAGCATCAACACTGTTCAAAGGACCGATCGCTAAAATGTAGGTCACATGCCTGATAACAAATCAAACAGACAGAATCAAAATAAATCCAACTTCTACCCATTTAAACTGTAGATTCATAGTTGTTGATTAGATTCTGAATTTGTCACAATTATTTTAATTCTAGAAACCTTGATAATTTGACAATATCCTATTCTGACCTTCTTTTACAAACCGCGTGAGTTACGTGATAACAATGTATGATCCATACATGCCTGCTCGAAAGGTAGACCCCTAGGCTAGGACTGCAGTTGCCATGGTCACTTGGACTTCATACTGTTCCATCAACCACACGGGTATGATAATTCTAAATTACATAACATTGGTCAAAGTGGGGCCAGGGGCCTGGGGCCTTCTTTGGGAACCCTTCAATATGTTCAGTCAAGTGTATCACAGACTAACAACACCTGTATACATATAGTACCTTATCCCAACCCCAGGAGGTCCATTTATAGCATGCTGTACGCAGGTGGCAGCCTCTCTATACATTCATACATTGTACTCATCACACAAATACGTACAATTATACAACAATGCTAGTCAATAGGGATATGTGTTTTAACTGGTAGTGCATTTTAATTTATTTGATAATGAAGTTTTATATATTAAAATTAAAAATACTCTAAATACCAAGTGTATAATTAACTAAAACATTTATTTCAAGATTATTGGAAAATCATATTTCATCCAATATCTTTTCATTAATTCAATTTTTTTTTTACTCTGGCTTTTTACATATATCAAAAACCTGATTATCATGACTATGTATATAAAATACCATATTACAATGTTGAATAAGTAACTAATCTAAATAAATTTTGATTATAATATATACTTGTATTATTGGTAAATTCAAGGTTGTGACAGACATGTTTGATTTACGCATTGTACAGCTCCCGTCAGCTCCACTTCACGGCTGCCTGTCATGACAATAATTGAGGTGTATTCAGCATCACTTACTATATGTTTTGCCAGCTAGTTTTTCATCCCAATCTAACCCCCCTCCGGGAAACGGTGTACATGTTTACCCAGGCTCTACAAGAAGCATGAATGGTACTTATGTGTTTCAAACTCATGAACCTGATATGATTTTTAAACGGTAAAGTACATTTGTTTGTCTTAACAAACTTCCATAGAAACAATTCTAAAATCACATATTATATAAAGATATTGCCCCCATTCTCAAAGCCGTGCAAACACAGAAGGCAACGACTCTGCCCTCTGGCCATCTATCGATGGTCACCTTGAGGCACCTGTATAGCTGGATACTGTGGCTTACCTGTATGCTTGACAAGTTATTGGACCATGACGCAATATACGGTCAAGATAACTTGCGGGGTTGGGATCATATATAATCATATTGTGTGTACCGGTAATTAAGAATCAAAACAAGCTGAATTGGGTACTTGTAGGTAGACTAGCCACCTGCAATCCGTGGAGGACGTCATATAGTTTGAAGTGGATTTAATTCTGCATGATCTTTTAAAGACTTTCAGTTTTTAATAAAGAATATGTAATTAAGCTATTTTTAAATACAATACTTTTAGAACTTAAAATAGCCAGAAAAATATTATAAATGTGAATATATTTTAATGAAAGACGATCTACAAGGGTATCGCTAGACAACTGATTGATAGGCACCAAATCTTTTTTATTTAAAAGCTACATTTGTTGTATGTATTACCCGGTATATGATTGTATTACTGATAGCTTATTATAAAAGAAAAAGTGTCTCAAAAGCACATTAGGACTGGTTTTTGCTGCAATTCAAAGTTGTTTTTGACTTGTGAAAATGCTTGTATTTACTATTTCATGTAAATGATATATATATATATATATATATATATAATGCAATTTACCCATAAAACATTTACTTTTGAAAACGTAATATAGACAATTTAAGATATGAAATGGAAACTACTGATATAAAATTAAATAGACATGTACTTAATGAATATAAATTAATCTTTATTACTTTTGCAGTGAAACGGTTTTATTCATACTAAAAAAATATCGTATTATATAGTTATATATACTGTACATTAAATTGTAGATGTTGTAATTAAAAAAAATAAACACTTAAAAATTATAATTATGTATTATTTCAAATTGAAGAACTTATTCTTCCCCGATCCCTAACTGTAACACATCACCTTGTCTGTCTAGGTCTCAATGTACCTGGACACGATGTCCACCTGTAGTGGACACCGTGTTCACACGTAGTGCACTCCGTGTCTACCTGTAGTCTAAATCTTGTGCACTCCGTGTCTACCTGTAGTCTAAACCTCGTGCACTCCGTGTCTACCTGTAGTCTAAACGTAGTGCACTCCGTGTGCACAAGGGTGTAACCTTTAGTCTACTACCAACTGTAGCTGTTAATAGGACGTTAATTAATCAAACAAACAAACCAATCAGTTGAAAGTAGCCTAATTATGTATTATATATACTTTTCAGATTTTTCCCTAACTTCAACATAGTCTGTAGGATGTAAATTCATATATCTTGGTAGGAGATGGAAATACTTTACAATTATTGATATTTCAACGAGGCATTGTAATTATATCGGCCGTTTTCAGCAGAATTTATTTCTTTCACCAAAAATCATAAATTCAATTGTATTTATTACCATTTACAGTATACTACAGTGAAATGCGTTCAAGCGTCCGGAATGGGCTTTCCGATCGTTCAAACCACAAATCACGTAAATAGTTTCAACCAGTCGTAAGCACGTTTATCGGCTCGGTAATAGTGTCAGTCAAACTGTGGGCGGAGTTTATTAGCAGCGACAATCTAACTGGGGGCGGGACTTACCTGGTTACACATTCAAAAAGCATCCTGTGTGCCGGTAAAACCCCCTTATGTCCGTCTCGCTTACTTCTTCGATGGCTTTTACTATAGCAAGTTTTAAGTTTATTCCAGCTAGGTCCTGAAATCTCTCTTGAGTAAAAATGTTTTTTATTTTAGCAAAGCAGTTTTCCACAGGATTGAAATTTGGCGAGTATACTGGGAGAAATGTGTATTGGACTCCCTGCATACTAAAATATTGACGCAACACTCTCTCTGCATGGTTATGATGTATACTACAATTGTCAACTATCACGACGTCTCCTGGTTTAAATAGTGGACATCCCATATTATCTTGGCACGCGCTTGCTTCACCCCAGAAATTCAAATATGTGTTCATATTTGAAGCACCATTTACAAAATTGAAATACAATACACCATTTAATCCAACAAGTAAATTAAGAGTGAGGTTTGTACCCGGACGATATTTCCCTATTTCTACACACGCCTGTCCTTTCTTGGAATGACCATACGCTGGATTTGTTGTTGTTAGTTTGAATCCACTCTCGTCCATGAATTTTATTTGATCAGCTCGTTTAGTTTGACAAAAGTCAATAAAAGCCTGAGTGTACTGCATATTATATTGTGTAAATCGGTCACACGATGGGCGGTTTACACGTTTGTACGTTAAATCCAATTCTCGCGACATTGCCCTGTATATCGTGCTGTTATGAACATTTCCCGACACAGGAGAATATTTACACAAATTCCTTTTAATCTCATTTCCTGTAACTGAAGGTGTATTGCGTTTTAAAAAACTTACAAGTTGAACGTCCGCTCCATTAAGTTTTGGATTCCCAGCTTTATGTCGAGCAGTCTCAGACATGCTTCCTTCAGATATATATTTTTTCCAAAATGTCCGAACGCTTTTTTCGTCAACCCTGAACGTGTTCGCTACTTTCACGTAGATTCCACGAGGAACATTTCCAGACTGACTATTGCCACCAAGTTCAATTATTTCTTGAATAATAAGGCTGCGGAGATCTTGGCTAATTCCTGTTCCATTATGATATTCTCTACCGTATTTGTTTTTTCGTGTTGCCATCATGAATTGTAGACTTAATTAATCCTCACTGATAAAAACGCGCCAAATGTGTACAATTATATAGAGGGCCCCTGATGATAAGGGATGGAGTTTTTAGGCTTATATATAATTAGCAAAATGATATGAAACTATACATTAAATACAATATATGTTTGGAGCTTGTGTGTATTTTGAATGTTTTAAATTGCAATGTAATTATATAATTAATATAACAGTTATGACGCGAAGCTTAAAATATGATTTGACCCTTACCTGGCCCCAAATCATATCAACATTGAACATCTTTAGTATTTCTATTCCGCGAACCAATCAGAAGGCACCCGTTACATGTACCCCGCCAAACTTATATCTACCCGCCAAATCAACCACATCTGCATTGGTCTCATACATGTATCTACCCGCAAAATACTAGCAACATGGAAACACTGCAAATTCAAATCGAGTATGGAGTCGGCAAAGTTAGAAAATTTAACATTCCGGACCAGGTATGTACATTTGAAGAACTGAAATGCGATTTGCAAGGTCGAATCGAAAGTTTGAGAAACAAACTCTTTGGTTTACAATACCTAGATGACGAAGGTGTATGGATCATGGCTGTAAGCGACACGTGTATTACAGAAGCTTTTCGTTGTGCAAGACCTATATCGGGAACAGGAATGCGGAGACTAAAGTTAAAAACTTTCGATGGAAAATCCTCTACACCTGCAGAAGTTTCTCATCCTCGTGATACATGTACTGCCCTGAAGTCGCTTAAACCTCGGTCACTTACGTTTCCCGACAGTGCAAAGTTCAGGAATCGGTGCATGTACAGGTGACTGACGCACCCGTTTCCAAAACTGTCGTTTATAGATCGCCACTGCAAATGATGATGGATGATCTGAATGATGAAGTTCGTGTTAAAATGGTTGAACTTGACAGTGCCAAGGAACAGTTGCATGCATTGGAACGAAAATATTCAAACCACAGTATCAAACAGGACAAAACAAAATCTCAATGTGGCCAGTGTCATATGCGTTTAGGACACACCAAGAGGAATTGCGAGTGGGGAGTGTGTGAGGGGCCGCACATGTGTAATGACATTAATAAACACGATATCGAGAAAAAACAAATTGACGACGCTGCTACTACAGTGAGAACTCTAACGAAAGACATGGAAAAGTTGCGTCAAAATCTTGCATTGAAACAACACAACTATGAAGACACGTGTAATACTTTTTTTTTGCGAAAGTGTTACCGCATCTTGTAAACACAAATATTGATGAATATTATCCAGTGGGTGCATATGGGTTACGTGCTCTGGCAATGAGTGTGATCCACCCGGATATAGCAGTGTTGGAAAAGCATTTCCGTGGGGTAGTTCCAAAAGATTTGGACGGAGCGGCGAAATCGTTTTCTCATATCTTGAAAACTGATCGAAGTGTGAAGATTGCCAAAACTCGTCCAAGTGATCCCATTAAGGATATGTTGGAACAGAGAGGAGTGAACTTTCCATCCTCCGCCGATGTACATGTGGCCACACCAGCAAACTCCACCATACCTACACCCCCAACCCCCGGGAATACTACTGTCTCCATGAATCCGTATTTTGTTAGTCCACAACACTTCTACCCAACACCAATGACGTACATGATTCCCGACCGTCCGACAACCCCTACAGCATCTACTTGCACGCCTATAGTAAATCTACCATTCCCATTACATCTAAATCCTGGGTATCAGGCGCCTTCATCTACAGTGTGTACTAATGAAACTGAGTTACCGGTTCCATTGAAAAAAAGAAGACTTTGAAGATGTATGTATGATAGCTACATGACAATTGTTTCTACAAAGTGATGATGAACGTTGATCAGAACGATATCGAGTGCCTGAAATCAGTTTAATTGTGGTTAATTGATTATTTAACTTTATTTGATGCATTTACCTTACTAGTAAGTGTGGCAAACAATTTCTTAATTTACAGTTTAACCGGGTGTTTTCAACATTGAAATTATAAACGTCAATTCTGCAACAGACTTGTGTTTCACTTATTAATTCAAATTTAAAATACATAGATCATTAAATAGAAATTATTTGCTTTACGTGCAAGTTACAATGTTAACACACGGTAAGTTAGGTAAACAAAATTGTTAAAAAATGCATCACAGGCCAAATAGTTACATATGTAAAGACGATATTTTATTTTAAGTGACAGACCCGAAAATCACTTTGTTATACATAAATTTAGACCTAAACGTACATTCGTCAGTATATGTAAAGTATTCCAGATTATGTTTTATCTTCAATAGTATAATATCTTGTAATTAACAATGTATGGTAGAGGTCGGGATGTCCAAATTGACTAAAAGACAAATCACCATTATACATTATATGTGAATCAATATACCTATCTATATATAATGTTATATTCATGACGCGGTATACTGGTGGTCTGTACTTTATTCAGAGTGTGGGATGTTCGCCTCCAGATTGGCTTCCCTTCCCCACCTCTCAAACGTACACGTGGCTGTCGATGGTTATGTGAATATACATGTGGTATGCTAACAAATCTTAAATACAAAGGTGTGAACAAATCATTCCAGTAGGTCCTTTTGAAGTCAACATTGTTTGCGCAACACCACACGGAGTCTAGTCAATCGCGGCAACTTCCCAGGGTTTTCATTGGCTGTTGTTACAGAATGCTAAAACATTTGGGGGAGGAGTCTAATCCGGACGCTTGAACGCAGTTCACTATAAGTGCTGAACCGGTGCAACAACAGATCCATATCCGAGATAAAGACAAGTATGAGGACCAAGCCAACGGAAGATGTTGACTAGGAACAACATTAGTGTCTAAACATTGAAATTTTGAACAAGTAACACAAAATATCGATTTAATTAACATTGTCCATCCACTGTATGTGGATCGGTATGCGAGTTCATATATGTTACGTTACGTTATGTTTGTGTATGTATTTTATTTAACGATTAACTTGAATATATTTTAGGTCATCCGTTACCATGGAAACATTGCTGAAAATATCATGGTAAATGGTAAATGTTACTTTGCAAAACTCCACCCATCTTTGTGTATATAGTCTAATATAAATGTCAAGCCTGTATACCTGATTCAACAATTGCAGCCCCGCTCTACTTGAATTATACTCCATCTTTCTTTAGCTCAACTTCCTTTTTCCTGGGTTTTTTCATACACATAAGTCTCCACAATCAAACTTACTTCAGCTTTGATATCTCCATTGGCGGGGGATCTAAATGACTATGTCCTTGTTATTTTTCGGGTCGATCCGAAATCCAAGATGGCCGCCACAGCCGCCATCTTGAAAACACATTTTGAACTTCTTCTCGAGTTCTACCGGTGCGATTTGGCTGAAACTTGCATGAAATGATTCTGACATGGTCCCGACAAAGTGTTGTTACTTTTGGGGTTGATCCGAAATCCAAGATGGCCGCCACATCCGCCATCTTGAAAACACATTTTGAACTTATTCTTCTCAAGTTCTACCAGTGCGATTTGGCTGAAACTTGCATGAAATGATCCTGACATGGTCTTGACAAAGGTTTTTTTTTATTTCGGGTCGATTCGAAATCCAAGATGGCCGCCTCAGCCCCATCTTGAAATCACATTTTGAACTTCTCAATTTCTTCCGGTGCGATTTGGCTGAAATTTGCATACAATGATTCTGACATGGTCCAGAAAAAGTTTTGTTATTTTTCGGGTCGATTCGAAATCCAAGATGGCCGCCTCAGCCGCCATCTTGAAAACACATTTTGAACTTCTCAATTTTCTACCAGTGCGATTTGGCTGAAAATGAAATTTGACATGGTCCAGACAAAGTTTTGTTATTTTTCCAAGATGGCCATCAGCCGCCATCTTGAAAACACATTTTGAACTTCTCAATTTCTACCAGTGCGATTTGGCTGAAATTAGCATGAAATGATTCCGACATGGTCCAGACAAAGTTTTGTTATTTTTCGGGTCGATTCCAAATTCAAGATGGCCAGCTCAGCCGCCATCTTGAAAACACATTTTGAACTTCTCAATTTCTACCAGTGCGATTTGGCTGAAATTTGCATGAAATGATTCCGACATGGTCCACACAAAGTTTTGTTATTTTTCGGGTCGATTCCAAATTCAAGATGGCCAGCTCAGCCGCCATCTTGAATACACATTTTGAATTTCTCAAGTTCTACCGGTGCAATTTGGCTGAAACTTGCATTAAATGATTCTGACATGTTCCAGACAAATTGTTGTTATTTTTCGGGTCGATCTGAAATCCAAGATGGCCGCCGCCACCTTGAAAACACATTTTGAACTTCTTCTCAAGTTCTACTGGGGGGATTTAGCTGAAACTGGCGTGAAATGATCCTGACATGGTCCCGAAAAAAGTATTGTTACATCTCTGGTTGATCCCAAAGATAGAAGATCAAAGAAATCGAAAATGATCCTGACATGATCCTGACAAAGTGACACCATATATAATTAATTTTACTATTGTCAAGGTAGGCAGATGACCGTTAAGGCCCTTTTGGACTCTTGTTTATGTTATGGAGATATAACACAAAAATCTGAGTGTACTCTAAAGAAACCGCGAAACTCAGATTTTTGTGTTATATCTCCATAACATTTTGTTTGTTTGTTTGATTAATTAACGTCCTATTAACAGCCATGGTCATGTAAGGACGACCTTCCATGTATGTGGTGTGTTGCGTGTATGTTGTGCGAGGTGCTTGTTTTGCGAGACTGCGGTATATTCATGTTGTGTCTTCTTGTATAGCGGAACTGTTGCCCATTTTATAGTACTATATCACTGAAGCATGTCGCCGAAGACACCAAGCAACACACCCCTTCCGGTCACATTATACTGACAACGGGCGAACCAGTCGTCCCACTCCCTGTATGCTGAGCGCTAAGCAGGAGCAGAAACTACCACTTTTATAGACTTTGGTGTGCCTCGGCCAGGGGACGGAACCCAGAGCCTTCCTCACAACGCTCATCTCAACGCCAAGGGAGGCGAAGTTATTCTGTCCCATCAACTTTGCAAATATTGATGGATTTTGATAAGTACAGAACCCATTTAAGATTTCATTGATGTAAAGCAATATACCAAATTTTGTTGAAATCGGACAATAAATACTAAAGTTGTCCAGCGGAAACAATGTAATTATCTGTTTTGACGATTTTAAAGTCCCGTAACTCTTGTAAATATTGACGGATTTTGAAATCGGACAATAAATATTAAAGTTATCGCACGAAAACCGTTTCTCAGACGCCAACACCGACGCCAACATAGTGATATCTAAATGTCGCACTTGCGTTGCAGGCAACACAATACTAAATTTGAATTGTACACAATCTGACTTTGTAGCTTTTGTGTCCTATTTAGGTAGCTTTCGGGTATGTTTTGGGAAGCTTGTATGTACTTTGTATGTTTCGGATAGCTTTTAGGTATATTTCATTGGGCATTTTCTAGGTAGCTTTCAAGTAGCATTTAGGTAGATTTTGGGTAGCATATAGGTACTTCTCTGTGTATATAATAGGTAGCTTTCGGGTATGCTCTAGGTATTTTTAGGTAACATACATAATTTGTATGTTTTAGGTAGTTCTCTGGGTATATCATAGGTAGCTTTCGGGTACTTTTTAGGCACATCATGCCACAAGGCACATATTAGGTATACCTAAATTGTGCCTAAAACATACCTATATTGACCTTCGGGCCAGATGAGCTTAAAAGTATTGAGTTATAAATTTTACAACTAGAAATTGTCATAGACAATTTGGCGGGCTTTTCACTATATTTAGTTTACAATACCGTCATTGCCAGGTAAGTTAAGAACTAGGTAATGCATGGGTTTTGAAGTTGTAACCAATAAATGACCTTGACTTTCAGCCCCGAATAAAAATGTTTTAGTGAAGATCTACATGAAGTTTGATCAGCCGAAGAGAACTCTCATCTTAATCCAATTCATATTTCCAAATTCGTTTGAGCAAATGATAACATGATCGAATGCGCCTTAACGTCATCTGACTTGCGGTGTTGTTAAGTATATATACCCCGGTATGTATATTTAAACTCTGGACCCCTGTAACCTTGAACGTATGAAGACTCTTGTCATTTTGGTTATTGTTGAGTCATTTCTACTTGCTTACCAACATATGAACAAGGGTAATCACTTATAAAGAAATATACTGTTACATAGGTTTTTAGGGGGAGTTATCTTTCTTTGCGCAGATTAAGTTTGATCAGCCGAAGAGAACTCTCATCTTAATTCAACTAATATTTCCAAATTCGTTCGAGCAAATGATAACGAGATCGAATGCGCCTTAACGTCATCTGACTTGCGGTGTTGTTAAGTATATATATCCCGGTATGTATATTTAAACTCTGGACCCCTGTGACCTTGAACGTATGAAGACTTGTCATTTTGGTTATTGTTGAGTCATTTAAAGATTTGAACATATATGACTCATGTGACCTTGAATATGGGTCAAGGTCATTCCTAGTATCTGACTTTATAGTCCATCCCCTGGACATCTTATATATGAAATATGAAGATCCTAGACCTTACAGAACTTCAGGAGAAAAGTTTTCAAGTTTATTGTTAAAAACAGGACCTTTAACATTTGACCCTTACCGAAAACCGGAAGTTGCCATTTTTTGTAATAACATGTAGAGAGAAAAAGTTTACGCTTAAGATTATCTGCAAAAAAATATTATTGGATGAAATCTGTGAAAAGAACTGTTAGTGAGTTATAAGCATTTTTAAATTTTAAGATATGACGTCATAGCGGCCATTTTGGTTTTTTGCTGAAGATGAAAATCATATTAAACGTTAGAGAACATTAGAGGGGTCTTTTCTATAGCAATTGCAGACTATATTATTCATTCAGTTCGACAATATATAATGTTAAACATTTTGGCGGGAAATTAGCAAAGATCAAAGGATTGTTCAAAATGGCATACAGCATTAACCGGGAGTGCTACCGAAAAATAAAAGACACCAAATTCATCGGAATGACATTCTGCATCAATATGTAAAAAGAAATTTCGCAACATCAAAAAAATAAAAATTCGTGAACTTTGACCTCATAGCGAACTTTTTAGTTTGACCTTTGACCTAATTGCTGTAATTGTATAAAAGTTAGTCTTTTATACGATCTACATAAAACATCAAATATATTTGCTGTATCTTAAACGGTTATTGAGTTATGGCTGTTTTAAACTTTTTAGGTATGACGTCATGGCGGCCATCTTGATTTTTGATACTTAAAAATGTTGCGGTCACCCCTTCAACTCATGCCAAACAATATGACAATGATGCCATTGGCATACCTCTTACCATTTTGAAGATCTTTTGGACCCAAAAAAAAGTGTAGAATAATAATAATAATAATAATAATAAAAAACAGAACAAAAACAATAGGTCTTTTCACCACATGGTGAAAAGCCCTAATTAAACGCACGATTTGAATGTTTAATTGACATTGCGTAGTGAGTATTTATAATTTAGTTAAAAACATACTAAAAGACCTCTTTCACGAACAAAGGAAATTTGCCCTCGAACCAATTTTATTAAAACTAAATGTTATATGTAGCAACATTTATGCAAACCCTTGAAATACGTTTAAAAAATCCAAACGGTCCCAGGGGCCTGTGCTATGACCAAATTAAAATTGCCCTGTTGAGATGTAAGACAAGGTTCACTTTTTGATCCAAAACGGTATAAAGATCATGTCTTTAGTCATTGAACTGTATAATTTTCTCACCAGTAAATTTGTCGTTTAAAGCGCCTAGTGCAAGGTCTATGTTCAGTAACATTACAAAATGATATGGATATGGTTATTTGAGACCATATAATCACGAATCTAACGGTAATTTACATTAATGTCTAATTCAGTAATTATTTGTAAAGCTTGATATGATCTCAAGTTAATTTATTAAGTGATGATTTGTAAAAACAATAAGTTTTACAAAATCAAAACTACAAAACGTTTGGGTATTGTAAGACCATTATAAACTGGTTGCTTCACTTACATGCCCTGTTCTAATAATTCATTTGTAATTATAGATCGCATTTAAATTGAAGAGTGAATATAATGGAATTATATAATGGTGTGGTTTAAGAATTATTTGTTTGATTAATTAAAGTCCTATTAACAGCTATGTTATGTAAGGACGGCCTCCCATGTATGTTGTGCGTTGCGTGTATGTTGTGAGAGGTGCGTGTTTTGCGAAACTGCAGTATATTCATGTAGTGTCTTCTTGTATAGTGGAACTGTTCAAATCGCCCTGCGTCCGCCGTCCGTCCATAAACAATGCTTGTTATCACTATTTCTTAAAAACTGCTGCAGGGATTTTGTTCAAACTTCACATGGAGGGTCCCCTTGGTCCATATTTGTGCCATACAGATTTTGAGGCTGATCGAAAAAACAAGATGGCCGCCAGGCAGCCATCTTTGATTTTGGCAGTTGAAGTTTGTTATCGATATTGTTCAAACTTCACATGAAGGTTACCCTTGGTCCCTAGTTGTGCCATACAGATTTTGAGGCTGATCGGAAAAACAAGATGGCCACCAGGCAGCCATCTTTGATTTTGGCAGTTGATGTTTGTTATCGATATTTCTTGAGAACTACAGAAGGGATTTTGTTCAAACTTCACATGAAGGTTACCCTTGGTCCCAAGTTGTGCAATACAGATTTGAAGGCTGATCGGAAAAACAAGATGGCCGCCAGGCAGCCATCTTTGATTTTGGCAGTTGAAGTTTGTTATCGATATTTCTTGAGAACTACTAAATGGATTTTGTTCAAACTTCACATGGAGGTTACCCTTGGTCCCTAGTTGTGCTATACAGATTTTTAAGCTGATCGGAAAAACAAGATGGCCGCAAGGCAGCCATCTTTGATTTTGGCAGTTGAAGTTTTTTATCAATATTTCTTGAGAACTATTGAAAGGATTTTGTTCAAACTTCACATGGAGGGTACCCTTGGTTACTATTTGTGCCATACAGATTTTGAGGCTGATCGGAAAAACAAGATAAACAAGATGGCCGCCAGGCAGCCATCTTTGATTTTGGAAGTTGAAGTTTTTATCGATATTTCTTGAGAACTACTGAAGGAATTTTGTTCAAACTTCACATGGAGGTTACCCTTGGTCCCTATTTGTGCCATACATATTTTGAGGCTGATAGGAAAACAAGATGGCCGCCAGGCGGCTATCTTAGATTTTGATAGTTAAGGTTTGATATCCCTATTTCTCAAAAAGTGCTGAAGGGATCTTTCTCAAATTTAATATGTAGGTTCCCCTAGGGCCCTTGTTGTGCATATTGCATTTTTGGACCAATCGGTGAACAAGATGGCCGCCATCTTGGATTTTTATATTCAAAGTTTGTTATCGCTATTTTTCAGAAAGTATTGAATGGATCTTTCTCAAATTTCACATGTAGGTTCCCCTAGGGCCCTAGTGGTGCATATTGTGATTTGGGACCGTTTGATTAACAAGATGGCCGCCAAGGAGTCATCTTGGATTTTGATAGTTGAAGTTTGTTACCGCTATTTCTCAAAAAGTACTGAAGCGATCTGTCTCAAATTTTATATGTAGTATGTTTGAAAAAGTTTAAAAAGAAGAGAAAAGATCCATCTTTCCTTTGTCAGATATAGATCATTCTTTGGTGGGCGCCAAGATCCCTCTGTGATCTCTTGTAGTGCTATATCACTGACGCATGCCTCCGAAGACACCAAGCAACAATTACCAAGTTATAGAGGTCATCTGTTACAAACCTAGTTCAATTATTTGCAGGGCTAGACTAATATTAAATACAGCACGTTACACTACTGATAAATTGACCTTCATGTTGATTAATGCTAAGAATTGTGTGAATCATTTTCACATGTATATAGAATTATTGCATCATTTTCACATGTATATATGATTATTGCTAAAGATTTTAAGTTTAATTTGGGTAGGTAACGTATTTATATATAATTTTAGACACATTAATGCCAAATACTTCTTTAATCTGGAAAAATAACTAACTTAAAGTATTTGCTTTTAATGATAATAATAAATGTTATCTCTTAGGTAGATCGTCAAAACTTGATCCTATCTGTATTGTCTATAATCACATGTGAATTTCTTGTCAGTATTATTTGATAATCAGAATATTGGATAGCTTTACAAATAGTATTGGACACAAAAGAAAATATTTTGATCCAAGTCCATGGTGCATATTCCAGTGATAAAGTGTTGCGATACAACGTCTTATTAATCAGTCTATTCTATATGAACTAACTTTGGCCTTATATAATTATAGAAATTATATAATTGTTATTAGTTATTCTGAAAGTTATTCTTATGAACATAAACACTGAGTCTATATGTATAAATGCCAATTGGAGTTACAGTATTAATCATACAGAGATATTTGGAGAAAAAGTCAGAAAGAAAATAAATGTCCGATCAAACTGGAAATCATTAAAATGCAGTGTAACACATCTTTTGTGCTGTTACCCCAGCTCCGGGTTATGTATAAATTATTTTATTTGGCTCTCCCTGACATGAATAATTCATTTTGTTGTAACGTTCGCTCGACCCAATTACTCCTGTGGGCGAGTTGTCCGTTATTATAATTTATAAGGTCCAATTCCAGCCTAGCACTCGTGACCAAAAGTAAAACCAGCAATAAATAAGATAAAGTTCAATATCTTGTGTACAATTGTCAAAATATTCAACTGTATAGTTACATAAATGAGATGAGCTCAAAACTCAATGTACAAAGAATGATTATCTATCTTAACGTATATGGAGCACCGTACTTGTTCCCTAATGTGAAGCAACTATCTACGTTCCAAGATATGGAGAACTTTTTTCAAGATACGGAAATTATAAAACGTTACATAAGTTGGATTTTTATTACACTGGACCAAATTTAGTTTGTATAATGAAAAATACTCCTAAATGACTGAAGCAAAAACTGCTTTACATCAACGGTGACACTTGGAACATTCAAAAATTTTCGCAATGGGGAAATTCTCCAGTGTGTAAGATTCCGTAAAACAAATAGAAAAATGTATTTCTCAACTATTTTGAAAAATTGGTTGTCTCCCCTCAGTCCATTTGTGACAATACGTTAGTCTTCCTGTCGATTTGGTTCTTGGGAGGCTCCCAACTGGAAAAACAAATATAAAGACAGTTTGTTTGATTAATTTAACGTCCTATTAACAGCCAGTATCATGTAAGGACGGCCTCCCGTGTATGCAGTGTGTAGCGTGTGTAAAGTGCGAGGTGCCTGTTTTGGGAGACTTCGGTATATTCATGTTGTGTTTGTTTGTTTGTTTGTTTGATTAATTAACGTCCTATTAACAGCTATGGTCATGTAAGGACGGCCTCCCATGTATGCGGTGTGTTGCGTGTATGTTGTGCGAGGTGCGTGTTTCGGGAGACTGCGGTATATTCATGTTGTGTCTTCTTGTATAGTGGAACTTTTGCCCTTTTTAAAGTGCTATATCACTGGACCATGCCGCCGAAGACACCAAGCAACACACCCCACCCGGTCACATTATACTGACAACGGGCGAACCAGTCGTCCCACTCCCTTTTTGCTGAGCGCTAAGCAGGAGCAGAAACTACCACTTTTATAGACTTTGGTGTGTCTCGGCCAGGGGACAGAACCCAGAGCCTTCCTCACAGGGGCGAACGCTCAACTCAAGGCCAAAAGTGAGGCGGTGCCAAGGGAGGCATTAGGAAGGATAAAGTCAGTTAGGAAGAATAGAAAAGATAAGATCCTAAATTTAGTCGCCTTTTACGATCATGCAATAGGGGCAGCAGGTACAATTCTAACGCCCTACCTGCAGGGCCATCTTATAGTGCTATATCACTGAAGCATGCCGTCGAAGACACCAAGCAACACACTCCTCCCGGTCACATTATACTGGCAACGGGCGAACGCGTCGTCCCAAGACAGATTACATTAATGAACTATCTGACAAAATAGAGGTCTTTGCAACAGACTGAAATTATTGCATGACCACATGAAAAAAAGAACATGACAGAAACATACAATTTAACCAGTTTGAACTTGGAAGCTCTGTATGGTTATACAACCCCCATCATCAAGGATTGGGATCAAAATTACTTTGTCATTGGGAAGGTCCTTACCAAGTGATACATAAATTAAATGATATCTTATATCGGATAAGGAAGAATCACAGGAGCAAAAAAAAAGTTGTTGATCACAATTTACTAAGGGTCTATAACGGATCAGAGAGCAGTAGTCAATAGGAGCTTTGTATAAAACACTCTTCATACTAAGTAATACTCAGTATTATAACTTTAAACCCTAGGATTTAAATTCCATTGTCACTAGAAGAGATCAACTTGGATCTAGTAGGAATCAGTGATGCTATTTATCGGGTTAAGAAATCCCGAAGGAGCAATAAGCTTGTTCGCCATATTCATATTTTAAAATATTGAGATACCAATATCTCTGAAGCAACTGAGGAAACTCCATTAGAGGAAATTAAGATTAGTAAATCAACTTTCATGATGTGCAATTTAATATGAAATATAAGTAAAAATAAATTTTGTATCTTTTGCAGGAAATTACAAGGTTAGAATACCAAATATGCAAAACCGACTACGCAAGAACTATATTTTGTGGAGCGCCATTTAACTGCAGCCCATTCAGGTTTTATTTTTCGCTGTTCGATGTGCAGAGGGTTGGCTAACCAAGTAGATGCGCCGCACGCCAAGTGTGCATGTGGAACAATGGAAACGGTGAAGAGGAACACCATGACCTTCACCTGTGCTGAGCAGGAAGAATTCACAAATTTCTAGGGAAGGAGAAGGGAGTTTGTAAAGAAAATCTTCCAGGAGCCAAAAACACCGCGGGAACGGCATGAGGCTTGGAGGGAGGCAAATTTGCGAACCAGACCAGTACTTGTACAGCGACCTCCAAAACCCCCAGTTTTAGGCGCGCACACAAAAACTTACATCACTGGTGAGGGCGTTCGTCCCTAGTTTGAGTTCTGCTAGCAGAACCCAGGAACAGGCTCCTACCAGGAAAAGGAAAAAAAAAACCAGCCCCACAAACCAAAGATGAGCTTGGGTCCGAAATGGCCTCATATATTCTTCCTCCTCGAAGGACAGCTCTGAGGAGTCAGAGCGGGAATACTCCGAAAATGTGGCGGAAGATCTCAACCTTTCAGATGACTGTTCATTTAACAGATGAGGAGGAAGTATAGCGGGAGCTATCACTACATGAGCCATACCTGGAGAGAGAAAATGAAGATCTGAAGCCGCAGGAATCCGAAGCTGCAGGAACCAGAGGGACAAACAGCAGTGGTTTCCCAATTTATTGAGCCAATCCAACCTGACACGGACGATGGCTATAGTGCCAATTCCACTCTAGTTTCTTATAAACCATCGGATAAGAAACTTTTGCAGAATGCCATAAACCAATCCCAAAGGCTTATCCTTAATCTTGGTGGGGAGAGATTTGTAACTTGTGTGGCAACTCTTATGGCCATAGGATGAGATGGCCAGCAAGTTTACATACTTCTTTGATCATGATGGGAAACAAATCCGGACGATTCTTAATTAACTGCGGAATAAATATATCGCACCTTCGCATAGGACCCGGCCAAATGGATTCCAGGAACTACAGGAACTTTTAATAGAGGCAAAATATTTTGAATTAGATGGGCTAGTAAAGATTGTAGAGGAAAAACTGGGGAATTATTAGGTATAGAAATAAATGAGATAGGGGATGGATATAATACCTGTAGTTGGTGTGTAACCCTTGTGATACACATAACCCTGAAATACAAATATATGTATGTATATTGTAATACGCGAAGAGGGTAAGCTTCCTATTAGTCCAGTAAAAATACGAAAAATAGGGACCAAACCTCTAAATAATTCATTAATTGCAACAGAATTTATTTTTTGCTTTTTGGGTTGGAGGATCTAGTTATTTACCATGAAAAAAGTCGCCAAAAATCATATGTTCGGAAAATCGTTTTTTCAATACCCGAAACATAAGAAAATATAAAGAAATCACCTTTGACCACTTTTAAAGTACAATATCTGCTATTTTTGTAATACTTCAAAATATTGAAAAGTTGAAATGATTCAATAATTTGTGTCAATTCAAGATGTTTGTTTCATTAATTAACGTCCTATTAACAGCTATGGTCATATAAGGACGGCCTCCCATGTATTCGGCGCGTTGCGTGTATGTTGTGCGAGGTGCGTCGCCTCACCCAGTCACATTATACTGGCAACGGGCGAACCAGTCGTCCCACTCCCTGTGTGCTGGGCGCCAAGCAGGAGCAGAAACTACCATTTTTATATACTTTGGTGTGTCTCGGCCAGGGGACAGAATCCAGAGCCTTCCTTACAGGGGCGAACGTACAACTCAAGGCCAAAAGTGAGGCGGCGTCAAGGGAGGCATTTGGAAAGATAAAGTCAGTTAGGAAGAAGAGAAAAGATAATATCCTAAATTTAATCGCCTTTTACGATCATGCAATAGGGGCAGCAGGTACAATTCTAATGCCCTACCGGCAGGGCTAGTCAATTCAAGAAATAAAGAAGAATGAGAACGGCTCAAATGCTTGGCAAAGCAAACTGGAATTTTAAGCATAAGGTTTGGTAACATAATACACTAACTACCAAAATGAAAAACAAAAATTATAATACGAAGGTTCAACTTCAAAAATTATTCGAATTCGTAAGTACTTTTTACAGATTTAAACCAACTTTGCAATGCTCTTTCTGTATCAGCACTCAGGTGACCGTCAATGCCTTTTGTTTATATTTTAACTGAGGATTTAACCAATTATAGAAGTTTAGTCAAATTTGCACTACCTCGCGTCTTTTATATTTGGGGATATCTTGATATAGTTGTCTATTTTAGGTGAGAATAGCCTACATAGAGCCGGCTCTACAGGTAGGGGGTTACAATTGTATTTGCTGCCCCTTTTGCATGATCATAAAAGGCGACTAAATTTAGGATCTTTATCTTATTCAAGAAGTATAAAATTGAACATGGTCCTACAACTTTTGTATGTACAAATAGAAAAATGTATTTCCCAAATATAAAGTTATTCCAATACGTGTACACCGGGTCATCTGCCCAATTAACTTTGCTATAAAGCTTACCAAAGTTTCCATTATGGCAAGTGGGTCGAAGGGTCAATGGCCTCCGGACATTATGAATAACGAATGACAATATTTGTGAGATTTTCAGGGTTTACAGTGGACCCTCGATAATCTGGACACTTTCGTTCCCAGGCTAAACCGTCCGGATTACGAGTTTTCCGGATGCCGAATTTTGTGTTTTAGTCAACTCAATTGTTATATTAGAGTTACTCCTCTTGTACTTCTCATGGGGCCTCTAAGTTGCTTAAGTGGTACGCTTTGTTTGTTTGTTTGTTTGATTTATTAACGTCCTATTAACAGCTATGGTCATGTAAGGACGGCCTCCCATGTATGCGTAGTGTTGCGTGTATGTTGTGCGAGGTGCGTGTTTTGGGAGACTGCGGTATATTCGTGTTGTGTCTTCTTGTATAGTGGAACTATTGCCCTTTTTATAGTGCTATATCACTGAAGCATGCTGCCGAAGATACCAAGCAACACACCCCACCCGGTCACATTATACTGACAACGGGCGAACCAGTCGTCCCTCTCCCTGTACGCTGAGCGCTAAGCAGGAGCAGAAACTACCACTTTTATAGACTTTGGTGTGTCTCGGCCAGGTGACAGAACCCAGAGCCTTCCTCACAGGGGCGAACGCTCAACTCAAGGCCAAAAGTGAGGCGATGCCAAGGGAGGCATTAGGAAAGATAAAGTCATTTAGGAAGAAGAGAAAAGATAAGATCCTAAATTTAGTCGCCTTTTACGATCATGCAATAGGGGCAGCAGGTACAATTCTAACGCCCTACCTGCAGGGCCGAAGTGGTACGCCATCCATCATCGTCATCAACAGTTGGAATCACTTGGCCGAGAGGGATGTCATCTTTATCCTAGAACTGGTAGTCGGGAATATATCTTTGTGTGGTTGAAACAGTTGGCAATTGTGGTCTGACTAACAGTGTCCCATCCTGATGTGGTCTTCACCATCCGGATTGACTGTTGTAAGTCAATGGTCTGTGGATCTCCCCTCTCGACGCAGTCAAGGTAGTGTCGTACCAATGTCTGTCTGTAGTATGCTTTAAAGTTCTTGATGATCCCGGGGTCCGTAGTTTGGATATGTGATTTAGTGTTGGGCGGTAGGTGGTGTAGTCTAACGTTCGTCAAGGTGCTGTCACAGACATGGCTGTCAATGTTGTCGGCGAGTAGAATAACCATGCGTCCGTCCCTGTAGTCTCATCTGTCGGTCAAAGTCCTTTATTCAATCCTGGAATAGTAGTGACGTCATCAAGGCTGGTTGTAGCGGTATCTGATGTGGGTGTTAGGGTCGTAGGTCTTTCTGAAACATCTGGGTCGTTGGACTTTTGTAATGATAAACGGCTTGAGTTTGTGTGTTCTGGTGGCGTTCGAGGTGAGGGGACGGTTATCCTGTTTTTAGATATCTTCTTTCCTTTCATCGCCTGAGTAGCTAGTGTGTAGTTGGGTCCGAGTTTGTAGAAAAGTCCCGTCTCGTCAACATTATAGATGTCGTCCGGTGAGTAGTTGCATAAAACTTTGCGTAGTTGGTGTCATCCTGATGTAACGCTGTTGGACTCTCCTTGGTTTATCTTCTTCTTGATTCCATGTTTGTCTTTAAATCGATGACATGTTTGCTTGATTAATTAACGTCGTATTAACAGCTATGATCATGTAAGGGCGGCCTCCCATGTATGCGTTGTGTTGCGTGTATGTTGTGCGAGGTGCGTGTTTTGGGAGACTGCGGTATATTCATGTTGTGTCTTCCTGGATAGTGGAACTGTTGCCCTTTTTTCTAGTGCTATATCACTGAAGCATGCCGCCGAAGACACCAAGCAACACACCCCACCTGGTCCAATATATTAATGGGCGAATCAGTCATCCCACTCCCCGTATGCTAAGTCCTAAGCAGGAGCAGAAACTACCGCTTCTATAGACTCTGATGTGTCTTGGCCAGGGGACAGAATCCAGAGCCTTCCCCACAGGGGCGAACGCTCAACTCAAGCCAAAAGCGAGGCGGTGCCAAGGTAGACATTAGCAAACATAAAGTCAGCTTGAAGAAGAGAAAATATAAGATCCTAAATTTAGTCGCCTTTTACGGTCATTTTGCAATAGGGGCAGCAGGCACAATTCTAACGCCCTACCTGCAGGGAACGAAAGTGATTCATCTTGAAAACTTATTTAACAAGAGTTCTATTGTTACACAATTCGAACCTAATAAAGCCTACCGAAGCATAAACATT
Organism: Argopecten irradians; assembly: GCF_041381155.1. Classification (NCBI taxonomy): domain Eukaryota; kingdom Metazoa; phylum Mollusca; class Bivalvia; order Pectinida; family Pectinidae; genus Argopecten; species Argopecten irradians. The sequence continues at coordinate 43,041,505 of NC_091144.1, forward strand.
TACACACCGCAACATATCTCGCACACATTGGAGGTCGTCCTTAAATGGCCATGGTTGTTAATAGGACGATAAATCTAATACGATAAACTCGAATCTGGACAGAGCCAAAAGTGAACCTCAACATTCAATCTATAAAACAATTGGTTTGCAGCGAGTTTTTGTTAAGGAAAACCAATATCGTTTATACTATTGGTCTTGCTTACAAATAGGCTAGAATGGCGGGCCATAATAGGGATCAATTTTACCAAATCGTTCAGCTATATGAATTAATAAAATCGTTCAGCTATATGAATTAATTTTGTCTATAGTATCCTGTAAATTTTTTGGAAGTATGGTAAGAAAGAGATGAAAGTGATAAGCAATCATTTATGCATCATTTGGCTTGTCGCGTGTTGCCATCGACGAAAGAGCCTTGGATTTTGGATACATTTAACAATAGATATGGTTGTTCTTCCCCAGTTTACATCTGAAAAGAACAGTACAGATTTCCATCCTTAATTTCGGATCCGAAATGCAATATGTACAAATACTGCCCTCGGGAAACCTACAAATGAACTTATCCATTATTTACTTTCTGAGAAATAATGGTAACAAGAATTATAATCGGACGGACGAACCACGGACGAAAGACCCTAGAGGTATCGTGATGGCCACCATTTATATATCATTTTTCTGCTTTTCTCTTCGTTAGTTTTCCCTTAAAATCTTTAATTTTTAAGCGAATTGAAATTTTCGTTACAAGCAAGCTAACACTGAATTAGGCCTTGAAAACTTAATTTCAAAACGCGATTAAGATTTTTTACATGACATATCTAGGTTTTAGGGAATCGACATTCATGTATAATAAATAATCAAGGAAACCATGCTATGCAACACATGTAGACAAGATCTAAATGAGTTAAGTAAGGTTTTTAACAATATTGTCCTTGTAGTGACCGAGGTTAACCTTTAAAATCTGGGCGTTACATAAATTATTAAGAATTGAACTAAGAATAATATAAATAGCTACACAACATCAGATATCCAGTTAACTACGTATGCATATATATGTACATCTGTTAATTATACATGCTCAGTTTCCCTCTCCAACTGATTCAGTAGTTATAGTATTAATGGTGCCGTTGGATGTTGCATGCAACATAAAAATACTATTTTGATAAATGACAAGTAAAATTGAATCGGCATGTGATACAGTACCAACACAAACAAACACACACACACACACACACACACACATGTACTTACCACTTTACCACTTTACGAATAGGAAGCTGGGTGTTCTCGGATGGCAATTCTCTCGGCAGCCGTTAAAGATACGGTGTGTTCAACGCAGTCCTTACAGAACTGGTTTCTTCTGTCATGCTTGGCAATGAGGTTATTGAACACATGCATGGCCTTTTTTGGGACATGTTGTCTGTCGAGTAGCGAGATATTGCCTCCTGTGCAACAAGAAAATTTGTGAAGAAAATGGCATAAATATACCAAGTAACAGTAAAAGTATCCTGTTTTTATCGTCATGTTGTGTGAGGAATAAAACGTCGCTAGGAAATGCTACTTTATATATGGCTGAATACTACGTGTAGCTCTTTGAAAAATTCGGCAGCAAGATTTGCTTAATTCTCGTGGAACGTGCGCTTGTGTTCATGCACGGATTTATTGACACGTGTCATTAACACTATCCATGTATGTATGACTGTATGTCATTCACTCGATTGGCTGAAGCGTTCAATGCATTATGGACAAATAGCAAGTAACGTAAATCTGTGTTTATGTCGATATAAAATGATCGACTGGACCCACTGTATGGTACCGGAACCGGATATAGCTACCATGCAAGCGGTAAACTTTAAGTACAGAATGCAAGTTCAGGTTAGTTTTTGTTTCATTCTGATTATTCTACGATTGTTATAGCTAATAATAGTTGTGGATAAGTAGTATGTGTGCGGTAACTTACCAATGATAATCAGAAGTGTACTGAAGTTTCTCTAGATTTCTCTCATTCACACAAAAGTAGAGCCTGGTACCTCGAATTTTTTTATCACTCTTTATGAACTATTCTAACTAACCCAACAGAAACGTTATACATATTAAAGCTACAATTCCTATTTCTGATAATGTAAATACATGTATTTATCGTTAAATCGACGTAAAAATATTGTCTTTGGTATACGGCGAATAGGTTTTAGGTGTACGGCGAATAGCATAATTTTTGTTTTCCATTGTACGGCGAATAGCACGCAATACAGATTTTTGTACTTATTAGAAGGTCTGTTTTCAGATATGGCTATCTACAGATGTGCCTATTGTCACATAAGATCAGAGAACAATAGATGAATTATAGATCATCTCACTACTGATCATTGCAACAACAATAATGTCAAATATTCTGGACAAGACGGCATTGTTTTCAAACTTAAATTTCGAAATAATCCCAGAAATATGCAGACAACAGGGAAAGCTAATCTCTGTCAAAGAGGAAGCTGAAAAACTCTATTTGTCAAGGCATCACTTGCTCAGTAGACAGTCCGTACTAAAATTTATGGAAGCTTTCGGATTCGTCCTCTGAATTAAAAATTACACATCTAGATAACGAGATTCTCCCTGAAGGACAAGACATCGACGATTGATGTAAGGAAATTCATGATTTATTATCTTGCGTTGTTGAAGAACTGAAACGAAAAGGTAATTTTGAAGAGTACCTCATTTTTCTTAAATTGGTAAGTGATGGGAAATTCCTTCTTGACAACATAGCATTTCTGCTTTTTTTTGGATGTTGTTCACTGGTTTGGTCTCGAAAGTTCAACATCAGTGATGAGATATTCTGAGGAGGTCAAACTCTTTTGGAGAACTGGGCTACAGATGTTTCATGGAAGTTTCCTTCGATTCATGGACGGTCAGAAATGTGATGGACAAATCGAAGGTGATGGATCAAACGGTTGTACATGTACGTTTGCAGATAAATCTAAGGGCAATTTTGAAGTACCAGACCGGAAACTTCTGCAGAATGAGACAAAATTTGTGAATGCTAATATCCCAGGGATTCTACACAAAATGATTGAGTCTGTCGGGAAATGTGATCCCCAGCAAGTCTATTACATCTATGAGCACATCTTTTTTTCACACTTCTAGATTTGAGAAATCAACATGACACGAGTACACACTCCAACTACAGCGCCTCAACTCAATTTACTATGTATTAATTTTAGCAACATTGTGATAAAGAAATTTATTTAAATACAAATTTAAAAACTTTTAAATTTCAGGTCTAAGGGAGTAAAGGGACATCTACTTACTACAACCTTAATTTTAACCAATGGTGATTCGAGTAAAGCTTCAAGTATAATTGTATCTTTTAACCTGTCAAAGTAATAACGAAATTCCTTGTTTTTTCTTTTACTTTGTCTCAATCACCAGGGATCACATGTTCGACAATGTCTTAAGGGCAAAGCGGAAGGCGAGACGAAAGCTAGCAAAAATTACTGAATCACATGAGGCAACAAGAGGGGTTGCACCCGTCCGACAGTACCATAAGTGAAACGAGAGTAAGGTTCTTACTCATAAGAGACTTGGAATCTATGTGGAGTACAGCTACGGAATACAATTTTACAACGGTGACTTAAATGAGGACATAACTCTCAATTGACAACTTGATATTGATATTGATAACTTTTCTTCAACAATAATTGTAAAACAGTTTGTTGGATAATTCACACTAGATTTGGTAGATAATAAACATGATACATCTGAAAAAAAAGACAAACATTATGTCTGGCATGTCAAGAAGTTAATTTAGTATAAAATACTAAATCATGAAGGAATCGGCATTGTCATATATACACATTTAAAGGTATATCCAGGATAACGCTTTGTAGATTGTATACCTATTCGCCTTACAGTCGAATGCCTATACGCCGTACACTTGTTTCCAAAACAGCAATACGCCGTACACGAAAGACAATCTTTTTACGTCTATTTAATGATACATACTTGTATTTACAATATCAGACATATGAATTGTAGCTTAAATATGAATGTCATCGGGGTGTGGAATCATGACAAAGAATAGGATCTGTTCGTAGTAGTTTAATGGTGACAAGAAAAACCTACAAAAGACAATACAAACATTCAAACAATCAAACTCACCGGAATATTAACGCAAAAGATTCACACGACCCTACACTCGTATTACATGCTAGTCAACTTACCAGGCTTCCTGAAAGGCGAATCCTATGGATATAAATATATCTATACTTCCGTATCGCTACCTTCTGTATAATATGAACAGATCTGCTGGGCTCTGCTCGCGCAGGAGTCCAGCGATGAAGTGCCAGAGATATGGGGAGAGGAGGAAAGCTAGGGAAGTGACGTAGATATGTAGAAAAGCATGCAAGGCAGTTGTTAACAGAGTTCAGGTCGGTGTCACGTCAAACCAGTTTGTCGACATTCCACAACACATTAACACATACACTGGACATGAGTTCACGTAAACAAGGAAATGTACACTACATAACCCTAGCACCTGTACACAGGTATACAGTACCCATACATGTCCAGGTAAATACTATGACCTGGGTCACATACTCCCCCCCCCCCCCTTATGGAGAATGTGTCCCACATTCGTGAAAAATGCACTGTAGATAACTTAAGGCTACACTTGAATTCTACAAACTCAAATATTAGACAATTACCTTAGGGTACTAAGTTTCTACACATGCATCCTATCTGAGGAGGACTGCGTATGAATAGAAATAAAATGAAAATAAATATTCTTAAAATACATTCTTAATTAAGTCGTGACAATGAATAATCACAACGTCCATCTGTAAAATAAAACAAATGACTTAGTTTGATATAAAAAAAAACTCTAGGTTGAGCCTTAGCATCAGCTCAACAACTTATACATGAAACATGAATACGATTTAGGACACAACAGTTCCTTTTGAAGCTCCTGGGTAACTTCGGTAAGAGACATACAATCTTACAAAATGTAAACACTTAAAAAGTATTAATAATTATTTAAAATGGTTTAAAATACTTCTCCGGTGGGTTCCCTGGTTACAATCTGGGACTCAATCCAAACTCCCATATCGATTTGGGGGATATCGGGTTCTCACTGGACGTGATGCCCGCTCCGTACTCCCCTGTGTAACTGTAACCCCAGGGAAACCGCACTCGGGGTTAATGGTGGTAACGGGTGTACCCGTGGTATCTAGAGATACTGACCTGGCGCTACTGGGATCTAAGCCCCTTGAGACCTCCCTAATGCTGGTACTACAGGGGGATAACTCTGGTCGCCGTTGTTGTGGAATCGCATACCGCTGCCCACTACCACTACAATTCGAACTACTGGAATCGGAGTCAGTATCGTGGCTGGACCCCAACCCTCTCCTCGACCGGGTTAACGGAACTGTTGGAGCTCTGCAGCTCCCTTGTTCCCCCATTTCGTCAGTGGGTAGTATTGTGAAGGGTAACAGCATATTCCGGTGCAAAGTGCGCAGAGGCCCAGTCCCCTTTTCACACCGCACCTTATAGACAGGTATCTCTGTATCGGTAATGCAGACCACCCTATATGGATCAGACTCCCATCTATCGGCTAGTTTGTGTTTCCCTTGGAAACTCACCTTTCTAACTAGCACTCGGTCCCCAACCTCTACGGCACATTCCCTTACCTTAGTATCATACCTGGCTTTGTTTCTATCAGCCTTGCTGCTAGCCTCCCTAGCCGCTGTGTGGTATGCATACTCTAATTTCTTTCACAGCTATTTGACATATGAGTCATGGTCACTTACCCCATCGTTGCCTTGACCGATACCTAGAAAGGCATCTTTGGCAAGCTTAGGGTGCCACCTAAACATAAAAAAGTGGGGAGAATAGCCTGTAGAGTAGCTTTTCGTAGCGTTATAGGCATGGACCATAGAGGAGACGTATGCTTTCCAGTCTTCCTTTTTCTCAACTGCTAATGTAGCGAGCATGTCCATGAGAGTCTGGTTAAACCTCTCGGCGGAACCATTCCCCATAGGGTGATAGAGAGTGGTTCGGGTTTTCTTAACTCCAGCGAGCTTACACAGTTACTTGACAAGCTTAACTTCGAAGTTACGACCTTGATCGCTATGAAACTTCTCTGGAAAGCCATAATGAACTATGAAATTCTCATACAAAGCCTTGGCTGTGGTGTAAGCGGACTGGGTAAGACAGGGCACAGCTTGTGCGTATCGTGTAAAATGATCTACTATAACCAGTATATTTTCATAACCGCCTTTTGATTTCTCTAAACTAAGGCAATCAATACAAACCAACTCTAATGGTTTTATAGTGAGAATTGGCACCAAGCCGGCAGCTCGTCTCACAGGAGTTTTTCTCCGGACACATCGCCCACATTGCTCTACTTTGGACACTACATCTTTTTCTAACCCAGGCCAGTAAAATCGCTGTCGCGCCAGCCATAGCGTCCTCTCTTTCTGACCCACATCATCGAGGACACCCTTTAAAGCTCGGGCTTGATAAGCTTTTGGGACTAAAAGTTGCTTGACTTATTGTCTAACGTAGCGATCCGGTACAAAACGCCCTGGTCTAAAGAAATGTGTCTTTGCTCTCTGAGATACTTGAATACTTCAGCCGACTCATTCTTTACCGCTTCTCCCCCTGGGAAAAGGTCGCCACTTAACAAAACACTCAGTCTAGCTAGAGCAGGATCTTTCCTTTGCTCTAAAGCCCAATCCATCCTACCTAACTCTGTGCCTACATCCTCCCCAGCCGAAGGAGGAGCAGTCCCGTCCGACACCGAAGCAATCAGTGGTACTGAAACTATGGCTGACTGACATATTGCTTTAACTGTGTCTGAGAAAAGCTGTGGTTGACGGGAAAGGCTATCCGCGTCTGTATTAAAACGCCCCGCCCTGTATGATATAGTAAAATCATACGCAGCCAATGCGGCTACCCAGCGATGACCCGTAGCATCTAACTTAGCGGTCGTAAGGACATAAGTTAATGGGTTGTTGTCTGTGATCACTTCAAAAGACGTACCTTAAAGATAGTCATGAAATTTGTCAGTGATCGCCCATTTCAGAGCCAAGAATTCCAGCTTGTGAGCAGGATAATTCTTTTCACTAGGTCTAAGCCCACGGCTTGCGTAAGATATGACAACTTTCTGGCCCTGTTGGATTTGGTAGAGAACAGCACCTAAACCAGACCCACACGCAAAGGGCTGGGAGTAATCAGCATAGCCTAACACAGGTGGACTTACCATCTTTTCTTTGATAGTGTCAAAGGCAGTCTGCTGTTGCTCACCCCAGGTCCATTTAGCCGGTACTGTTACCTTTTTATGACGATTCTCCTTGGCCCTTTTTGTAGTACCATGGCCCTTCAATAACGCATTGAGGGGCTGAACTATCTTAGAATAGTCCTTGACGAATCTCCTGTAGTAACCAACAAACACTAAGAACTGGCGTAGTTCTTTGATATTACTGGGTGTAGGCCAACTCTTTACAACTTTGGTTTTATCTGGATCGGTACTAATGCCCTCCTCTGACACTATATGCCCTAGGTATGCCACTGAGGTCTTAAAAAGCTCACATTTGGAAGGCATTAACTTGAGGCCAGTTTAACTAGTTTGGCAAATACTGATTGCAACCTCCTCAAATGTTCATCAAAGGTTTTGGAAAATATGAGTATATCATCAATAAAAACGAGACACCCACGGAGGTTCAAATCACACATACATTTTCCCATTAACCTCTGGAATGTTGCAGGGGCATTGGTGAGTCCAAATCCCATTCTATTACACTCATAGAATCCGAGATTACCCACAGAGAAGGCTGTCTTATGCTTATCATCCTCCTCCATTTCCACCTGCCAGTAGCCTGACCTAAGATCCAACTTAGAGAAGTATTTCTATCCACTGAGGGTATCAATTACATCATCGAACCTAGGAAGCATATACGCATCCTTCTTGGTTCGATTGTTTAACATTCTATAACCAATACAAAACCTTAGCGAACCATCTTTCTTTCGCACCAAGACTATGTTTGAGGAAAAGGGACTTTTTGATTCCCTTATCACACCAATACCCAGCATATCTTTCACATACTGGCGTACTGGTATGAGTTCCTCGAACAAACCTTGGAGGCGAACTCTTCTATATGGTTTACTTAAAGCGTTTGTTCATCCTACAAGTTTCAACTCTATGTCCAGCATTGTCCAATTGTACTACGGGGTACTTGCCTACAGACAACTTGGGGTTCTTAGAGACAAGACATGACTTCCAATTTACTTGAATTGCCCTGGCTCACTTCAGCCATACAGCACCTCTAGTCCAAACAGACTTTAACCAACAAGACAACACCTAACATCCTCAGGATGCTGACTGAGGAAACAACAAATCTGGTAAACACTCTGTTGCTAGACAGTCTACAATCTGAAACACCTTGGAAACCGTTCGACTACAACTATGACTTTGTCCCAATAGATACAATACTTGGCAGTATTGTTACATGATCGTTAACCTGGACCCTTCCATACATTTGAATTGAAGTACTAATCACCCTAATGACCCTAGGACAAACTAGCATAATAAGATCATTGCCCTCGATTCCAGTGTTTCTCAGTAACTAAGTTGGGTCAACTTGCTATTACAGTTGGAACGAGTCCCCTTAACACACTCCATCAACTACAACTAGACGACGAAAGGTTGAACCTTGTCTATCCCATTTTGTCTTGACATAGAATTATTATCCAAAACCAGGTACACAATGAAAGCTACCTTCATTCCAGCATCGCAACCCCATCTAAGTATGGAATAACTGGACAATCCTTCCTATCATCCTGGTCCCTACACTGCCTTAATCACAGTAGTTCCTACTAATCACCGACAAATATTTCCATCTTAACATGGTTATCTGGCGTACTGATCTAAAATAGTGAAGTTGGTAATACTGGTGAACCTCATCCCGAAGCGGTACAGTAGTGAACATGCACTCTATATAGCCTAAATAGTTTAATTTTGACCCATTCGGCCACAAGAGACTTCCAACCCCAAAGTGTCTAAACTATGAAGATTCCGTAGTGGTTCCATCGACCTGAAACCATTTTGTGCTCCCTGATATAGTAAGTCACCATTGACGCCACTATCTATAAGTGCTGCTATACTTAACAATCATCATCTAGAGTTACAAAACCCTCAAATAGAGACATCTACTAATCTTTCAATCAAAGTAATCCTGGCCTTTAGTTTCAGCATCAGAGGTTACCACACGGCCGACCAGTAGCAACCCCTACTCTTATTGGTTTTGTGCTATTACCATTTTTCCTACCATGACCTTGACCTTGCTTCTTATCATGACAATTGTGCTCGTTTAAGAGCCTTGATCCTGACCTTATGGTTATTGCTACCCTTCAACCATTCCCAGCCCTTACCCTTTATAAGAACTGTTTGTTCCTGAAGATTTTCTACAAATATACTAGTCAGGACAAGCTGCACTCTGGGCCATTCACTGTCAGCCTCCAGGGCACTAAAAATCCGACAGACTCACGGAATCAGAATTCTGCCCTCGATCACAGAATGCTGATTGAAAGAAAATCCTGTCTGAGCTGCCTTACAGGACGGAATGAACAATATGTAGGCTCAGGAGTAGCGAGAGCCAGTATATATCAGTGCATGTTCTGTATCTCCTTTTATCAACCCTCCTGATTCTCCTCTAAGGTAGCTTGTTCAAAGTCCATTATATAATGTAGCTCAAGACAAATGCCTAGTCTAGGCTTTTAATTGTCTAGACTCATGGACAGGAGTAGATGAAAATCGGATCCCAAAAATCTTGACGAAGCAACTCACTCTCAGAGGACATCTGGAATCCTAGTGATTCCTGTATTTCTAACGCCAGACAACTAAGCAGCATGGTTTCAGCGCAAAAGCCAACATGTGCGAAATACAGGTACAGCTAATTGTATCTAACTTGGTAGAGAATTAGTGCAACTGTGTCATCTAACCCCCCATGTGACCTCAAGCATCCGGGCGTGTCCTATGCCCACTCCACAATATCGCAACGCATCGCGCCGAGGAGCAAGAGGACACACACAGATTACCGACACATCGACGGTACTACCCCAAGACAGACACTTCTTACACCTCTCAACAGCGCCACTCTCTCGTGTGTAGGAATACATCCCCCTTAAGTGGCATAGGATCTTCACCCGAGAAACCAGTCGGGGATTTTTGGTACTCCTTTGGAGGTCTGGTGCCCGAAAAGAGATGACAGACGTCATCATGATATGACCTACCATAGCTACGCTTTGGCAATGTTCCGTCATCATACTTGTCCCGTCCATCGCTGTGTGGGGTACTCGTCTTCAAATAATCAAAATTGGGCAGTTGCTCCCGCTTAGGGGTAATGGTAAACTTACCCGTGGCACTCAACACCCTGATCATGGCCATCTCCTCTTGTGACAAGATGCCGCCAGCAGAGGTAACATCCACATCGTTAGATTCGGCCATGGTTTACAATATACTAATGGTGAAATAACAGTGAAATACAAGTTAATAAGATACAAATCTAACACCAACAGTAACACACCTACAACCAACACCAGTAACAGGTAACTCGAGTTAACCAAGTGATTGGGAATCCCATACCTACAAGGTGTCCGAGACAATTTACTGGCATTAGTCGACGTAGTGTACTGTTATACAAAGTAGTATGAAACAATAAATATGTAATAAAAGTGCAGTGTATGGCACTACACACACTCTCTCAATGTGGACACAACAATTTTTTTCAGCCAACAGCGAGCTAAAATGGGCCCGGGATGAATACCATCCTTGTATAACCCAAAGTTTATTGAAACCCGATAAGAACTATCCTTCGACTTCCTATAGCGAAGCAAATAAACCCTCAATGAAGGTGATGTAACCCCCAATTCATAATTTACATAATGCAAATAATAATTGAGAAACTCAATCCTTTCTCTCAACTCAATATCCTGAGGTTTAAAGAGGTCAGGATTTGAATGCCCCTTACAAGTATTCCACCCTAATTGAATAGGAGGGTATCTCTACAAACACCACCTTCACAGAAGGAAATAAGCTGATAAAGTTCCTAAACCTTGTAATATACTCAACAAGGTATGACTGAGCACCGTGAAATGACTTATGACGCAAATTTATAAAAGAACCCTGCTTCACAGTCATATTACAGGTACCCAACCAAATATATAGTGTCAAACATGAATGAGATTTGGCTAAGCGTGGAAGATTTGACTGGAGCCAAGGCCAATAATCTGCAAATCGAGCACCAGCCTTAGCTACAATTTCCAGATCTACTCCAGCACTTATAGCTAAATCGAGGTTCCTTCGAAAGTAGAATCCCTTACAAGAAGTCAGAATAATTGGTTTACTTATTACGCTATATATCCTATTCTCTAGTGGTTTATCTATAAATTTCTGCAACTTTGAATTCATTACAGTACAGAATTAAAAGAATCTGAAAAAAACAAACATGCACAATTTACAAGAATATTACTTACAAATTACAGACTATGACCGCTACTACTCTGCCAACAGCTCCGCTGATATGTATAGAAGTCTGGCTTTCCTTCTGCATACCTACTCTGCAAAATAGATATACAATTAGTGATCTCAAACACTAATAGACGACGGCGAAAAGCAACATCGCAAAATAATGACCCTAAGTGTATAACATTTTCGCTAACGCAAATCGTCATCCACCTAGAGTATCGTACATATATATACACAGACAGGAACAAATAGTCGATAAACAGACAATGCAGTCAAGTCAGTAATGTCATAAGAGACTGTTAATACGTGAATGTAAAGTAAAGAATTACAGAAAATAGGGGAAAATGCAAATCAGCGGGTTATTTATGCTATAATCAAATGTATACTACAAAAAAAATATATAAAAATAGACTCGTTTAGCCTGGCAAGCTGACCGTCACCCAGCTCGCTCGCGCAACACCATACTTACGCTCTCCTTCCAAACAACGAAACACATAAGAACACAAATCAAACAGAAAGAAGAAGAACAAAAAAAAAAATTCAAAAGTCCGCCATCCTCTCCCAGGAAACACCAGGAACAGGAAAATCTCTGCCAGTCAACTAACACACCGGGTCAACACAGGATCCTGGAGCTCGGCACATGGATAACCCGAATGTCAGTCGCAATCGCGAGGCCTCTAACAGTTAGCAGCAAAGAATTGGCACACATCGCCGCCTGGTTTCCCGCACAAAACTGATCGTTGGGCGCCATTTGTCGGTAAAGAATGAGTCGGCTGAAGTACGCAAGTATCTCAGAGAGAGACGACACATTTCTTAAGACCAGGGCGTTTTTCTCCGGACACATCGCCCACATTGCTCTACTTTGGACACTACATCTTTTTCTAACCCAGACCAGTAAAATCGCTATCGCGCCAGCCATAGCGTCCTATCTTTCCCTTGGTGACCCACATCATCGTGGACCCCCTTTAAAGAATTAAATTAAGAATAAAAAAAGTAAATTAAATTTAAAAATTAAGTATTAAATTTAAAAATTAAAGAATTCTTGCATTATCATGCCGTTTGTACTCACATCCCCAAATAAGTTATCTGACTTGGAGAAAGGAGGAATTAGTGTGGCGGGATTGGACTGGGTCGATCATCAGTGACCAGCTCAGTCGGTAGAGCACTTGGCTAGTATTCTGAGGGTCCCGGGTTCGAATCCCGGTCTGGCCGCTACATTTTCTCCTCTCCTGTTACAAAATTGGCGCCCAACTAAATAACCCACTGTGGTGGTGTTTGGAAGGGTCTCGTGTGTCTTCGAGGGCGAAGACTTCGAGAAAGGAGGGAGGAGTGTAGCGGGATTGGACTGGGTCGATCATCGGTGACTAGGTAGCTCAGTCGGTAGAGCACTCGGCTAGTATTGACCAGGGTTACATACTCCCCCTCCAGGAATCAACTCTTCCTCGAGTTTCCATGGGTCACAACGATTCCTTCGCAGGTATCGTGAAGTATCATTCCCGAGTCCCTACATGGGCGCCAATGTAACAGGGTGCAGGATTTACAATAAATTTAATACCTGCCTCTGCCAGGGATCGAACTCGGGACCTCTGGATTACTAGTCTGACGCTCAACCGATCGAGCTAAAGAGAAGTTCTCACTAGCCGAGCGATATATTGCGGCTAGTATTGACCAGGGTTACAGTTACGCGGCTCTTTTGATGTACATCATACGACTAAATTACCTGTTTTATTATTTTGCCTCCAATTTAACTATTAGATAGTCCAGGGGTGTAAAGATCGTAAGGGATCGGAACCTCTGGAGTATCGAGGATGGGATGACACAGAAAGTTCCAAATCGGGGTTTGTATCAGCGTACTTTTAAAACGCCTATACATGTATGTCTTGAAATTACCAATCGAAAATTATTCTAATTATAACTATAAGCATTCGGTCTGTAATTTGCTACTGTCGCTCGAAAATAGGAAATGAACCCATGGGAATTGAATAAAATTTGTCTCATGCATGAAATATATAAAAATGACGTGGCCGAGTACTTTTGGCACGGTGTATTGCCCAGTATGCATCGACACTATTTAAGTGCCTAAGTGTGAGGCATACAACGTATTGAACAATGAGTATGTGTTTGTACATACAGGTCCCTACAATTTAGATGTGCGATAAATTGGATCAGTACTTATATTATTTCATAAATGTATTGGAATTTGCATATATCCTAGCGCTTAAATGTTATGAAATAAAATAAGTTTATGATTATTTATTAGTGTTTGCAAATATCTATTTTTCTTAAGGGTCCGAATAATTCGGTGAAAACCCATAAATTACACACGTTCGACGTCACATCCATCGGCGAATCGAGCGTCAATATCTTTCGCGTGATCACTCTCGACGAGCCTATTAATGTCGCATTATCAATTTTTGGCGTCATCAATTATAACGTCATTTCTGGCAAATTTAAAAATCCGGCAGTGAAAGGGTTAAGCTTGCTTCAAAGCTAGTCTGACCGATTGGATCGACGTGTGGACCATTCACAAACATTGATCGTATTTATGAAAATCATCTTTATTTTATTATATAATTACTTAAGTTTATAAAACGTTTTATAAGTCTTGTAATGATGTGAAACTAGTTATGTATTTTAAGTTGTTAAACGTTTCAATATCGGCTGATGTTAGTATTATTCGGTATCTTATATTTGAGGTTGCTGTTGTTTATTATGTACCGAGTCTGATCATGACAGCGACTGAATCAAGCGTTAGGCCAGGCAACACTACATGAATTGGATTTAAAAACAACTCGTAAACTGACAGTCTATTGTACAGATTCTGAGACAGGTGCCGTTTTAATATGTTCCCCTAATATATTGCTTAATTGTATGATTAAATTGCTACCTACTAGTAGCGTAGTTAAACCATATACCCTAGTGGTGTTCCGATTAATCGATTTAGTCGACGTCGCCTCGTTTGCTCTGGAAAATCGATTAATCGATCAATGATTTCTGTAGTCGATTTCAAAATGACTAAAACGAGAAAAAGATACGAGGCACAGATAAAAGATGAGAAATACTTCGAGGCACGCCGCTTTCTGGTGTGCAGCAATTATAGTGTTTACAATGTATCTGTAACATGATGTAACACGGTTTCTGATTGGTTACTGGATACGTTTCCGGTGTCGCTGCAAGCGCTTCAGCTTCCAGTAGCAACAGACGATGAATGAACATGGCGACAAATACGGCCTACGACAGACGAACTATACGATCATCCGGGGCAAAACGTTCCCGTGTGTGGAATTTTTTGGATTCATAGAATAAAGGACAGCTGTCCTCCGAAACTCGACATGGAATTTGTCTTCTGCATAAAGTGTGGAAACAAATACATATTCAACAGTAAGTTGAATCGTCGGAACGTGTTTTGCCCGGGGTTTTTATAATTACTGTATATTTGAAATTTTAAAATATGTTAATGTATTGCCGAAATTCTGTATTCTTCACAAAATAGTCAATAATTTTGCTGTCTAGTGGTGAACTTCAGTGACATCGTAAATATCCTATATCAAGATTAAGGAAAATGAAAGTAGAACCACGTTGTCGTTTTCGATGGCTAGCATCACTTTTAGTTTTATATATTAAACATTGAATTTAGATATGTAAAACGAAGTAATATCTGCTAAATCAGTCATAAGGTCATAAGTCTGAAACTCACTGAAAAAATGTCAAAATTTTTTTTGTGTAAATAGTTAATGTAAATTTCATTAAAATGACAAGTAACTTTCTTTAGAGTTGATCTTGTTATGTCAATTTGTCAACAAATTCATAGTAAAATAATTAACACAAATATCTTGAAATATTTTGAAAACAATTTATTCAATGAATCATTAATTCATTATAAAATATAAAAAAAACAAACAAAAACAAAGCACATAGAAAGTATCGGATACAAAATGGCATCAAAGAATACATATTGGAAAACAGTATACAATTTTAAAAAGAAACGAAAAAAGCAAACAAGAAATTTGATTTTTGTAACCTGGAAGCCCGACAAAGCACACAAAATTAATCGATCATTAGTCAATGATCGATCGTTTTAAAAAGATGATGATCGATTGTGAATTTATGAAGTGATTCCCAACACTAATATACCCGTTATCAGATGACATGTTTTGTTGATCAGTTGCAGTCTAAAAATAGCACCGAGTATCAGCTGTTCCGTGATGAGATCAAAGCAAAAGCGAAAGACACGTCCATGCGACAATATCAGGCAAGGGCTAGCCGTAAACTAAATATAGTGACAACTAGGCCTAATGAAGACAAACCTGAAAACTGGTAGTTTGACAATGGATATGATTAACATTATTACATGTAACGTTAGATATGCACTGCAGTTTTACATGACACGTTGGCCTATAAGCTTACCATACGCAATTTTTACATTACCTTAAAGTAACTGTACACTTAGGGGGAGGGGGGCATAGTAACAACAGGTTTTTAAAAATAAAATGTTCTGTGTGTCAAACATTCAACAGTCTCTTCAGTTTCGGTTTACAGCATTTCAGAGGCCTTTTAATAGATTTTCTTTTACATTTTTTTATATTTATTCTAAAAAATGTTTGCTACTGGGACTCAACCAGTACTGTAGTCGTGATTATGTGCATATTCTACTGTGTGATTTACGAATGTCTGGAGCTGCTGACGAATACTTCATCACGGTGTTGTTTTGTTTATGTGGAAATAATATGTTTCATGAGATGCAAAGAATTATTTTTCCCAAATCAAGACTACTGGTTGGCCCCAGTTGTTTGTCTAAAAAATGTCTCGGTCTCCCAGCCAATTCCTGAACAAACTGAATATTTTATAATTATTAAACAATAACTTAAGGGAATAGATCTACAAAAAATATATCCCTCTCATTATACAGATACATTTAAAAAAATTAAGTCATATCGGTTAAGGTATTGTACCAATAAAAATATTATTTGCTTTTGAAACTTTTTTTTAATTACTTCATTCTTTACATGTTCGTAGAATATTTTTTCACTGGGATTGAATAAAGGGAGGCAATTTGCTATCTGTTCATTTTCTAGGTATAATTTTCTAGCATAAATAATGCTAAAACACAATTAAAAAATAGCCGAAATATAGAAATGTATGTACTATTCTAATAGATTTCTTGTTTATCGAGATTGATATTGTCTATTATTACCATTTTCTTATCAAGTAATTTATATGGGATTTTTTTTAAAAATAAAATAGGGTTAGCAGAGACTTATACATCTGTGGGTTTTATTAGTTTAACGTCCTATTATCAGCCACTGTCATGTAAGGATGTGTGTTTTGTTGGTGGAGGAAAGCGGGAGAATCCGGAGAAAAACCAGTGCGGTGATTTTTTCAGGGTATTTTGGGAAAAAAGTTTTTGTAACAAATTGAGAATTTTGAATCGCAAAAAAGAGCAGTTTTGGGAAAAAGTAACCCATTACTGAACATGGTATTATTGGTGATTAGATATTGTAAAACAGTAAACTGTGTCAATTTATCAAAAGGTGACGACCATTACAACAGTTCCAGAGTAGTTTGTTTTTAGATTAAACAACAAGGGGAGAGATTTACGAGTTTACGATTTTAATTGGGAAAAAATAAGGGGGATTGTCAATGGGAATGGGTTGGTTTACCGACCCCAATTATTTAAGGAGAAAAATCACTGCAGTGACAAAAGTGACCCAGAGATGAGCTAGGCTTGAGTTGTGGTAATATGTCAGGACATCTTAACCACTTGGCCACCACGGCTCTTACTATTATATGATAATTATATATAAGACATTTAAAAACCGTTTATGTCATGCCATTATTTAAATTAAATATCAGAAGAGAGGAAAGCCAGAGTACCCGGAGATAACCTACTAACCAGCAGTCAGTATCAGGAATCTACCCCACATGGGATTCAAACTCAAAAGCCAAAGGTAGAGGGCTTGTGGTAAATGTGCTGAGACATCTTACCACTAGGCAAACACTTTCCACAGCCCAAAACAAGCTACTCCATCATTTTCACCTTCTAAATAACCAGCGCGTCTTAATAAGTGACTAATACTGATGAAAGGACGGAAAACAAAATTAATCATGAACTTGAAATTCAAGTGATTCTTGTTCTCTGAAAATAGTAAAATGTATGTATGTGTAAGGTATTTAATGTTTGACAAGGACGATATTGTCTATTGTTACCAATTTCTTACTTATAGCGAACGCAACCGAAAGTATAAGAGTCAGTCACTGGAGCCGAGTGAGTCCATGGATACAAAGGTTAGTCGTCAAGTTGTAGAATAATACATGTCACTGTGACTATGCATGCATTTTATTTAGAATTGGCCAGTAAGTTAATGGTACTTTTATAACGTAGATTCAGTTAATTAGCACGGCTGTAAAGGTGTGACATGTGCGTTTAACATCAGATGGGTACAATCACGGTGCGCGGTGCATGGTCTCTGCAGTTGTCAGAATTTAGTTCACGGAACTGTATGCATGTTCCAGCTTAGGTGAACCAGGAATTAGCGATCAAATCAAGAAATTTGGGGGTCTGTCGTCTCTGCCATATTGGAGTGCCGAAAGCCATAAAGGTATAAAACACAAGTTACAGCTTTTATATTTGAAATTGGCAACATTAAAAGGAGACAATTACATTGTATTGCATAATGTTTAGTTTGGGGTGTGGTATTTATAATTGGTGGGAGGGGGGGGGGGGGGGGGGCTGGTGGGGGGTAGAGGGGCTCTTTCATTGTATTACATAATGTTCATCTCAGGGAAGCTAATTTAACTAATTGTACTGATTTATTGTAATATTACGGCTAATTTGTTTATTTAAAGTATGCATTTTATATTATAATGATAAAAAAATACCATTTTGTGAATATTTTTTTCTGTTAATGAAACATATTAATGGTGTTTCAGGGTCATTCAAGATTTCCGGAAATATGTGTTGGTTGCACAGATTCCAGTCATGACAAAGACATGCATCTTTTGTGCTCATTACAGGTTTGATCTTTGTTTAATTTGTTTATTTTAAACAGAAAGGCTCTGGAACCATGTCCGTGGTAAATTTGAATATGTAAAAGGTTTGGTATATCTGGTTTTCTTCCAAAATCTTGACATTTTCTATATTATAGGGGTACTTGATTATGTAATGGATTATCTTCCCTTGGCTGGGGACTTTTCCTATTTTTTTTCATTATATTCAGAAAGTTGAATGATGTAACCAATAGTTAACTTAAACAACATTAATACTATTTCAATATATAATACATAATTTGCAATTAATCAACACAGTGTGTAAGTTCAACATTTCATGTTTTCAGAATTAATCCGCGGGTCAAGTGACTGTCTGAAGGTAAAGCCCTGTCCTGGACAAACCACTTGACCGATTAAGTTCCTATTACAGATTTGACATAGAGCCGAAATACACTTTACATCATAGGTGAGTATTGGAATATTAATTTCTGCTAAAGGGAACAACCAACTAAATAAAAAAAGACCTTCGAAATGGCCCCTGTGTATACAAAATTGAGCCCAGGATATAATTTTAACCCAGCCGCTGATTGGCTGGCTAATTATGAATTTCAAAAGTAAAAATGTTTTCTGACAGGTAGTTATTCCTAGATAACCATGATATGAATTTGGAAATTCATATTGACATTTAGGTTCAAAATATCAATTTTGATAATGAATAGGTAAAAACATTAGAATTACATAACACAATATTCCTTTGTTTTAATAATACAGTACAAAACTTTAACAAAGTTTAACACTGTGGTTTATGTAAAATTATTTAGTTGGTTGCTCTCTATATGAGGAAAAACAGTGTATTTTGATAAAATGGGGGTAGCAGAGCTTTTTACATGATTATTCGATTCATGAACATGCATCGAATACATGTAAGAATACTAAACTTGTGATGTCATATGCAATTTCCAAATCTTTTATACTGTGTATCATGTCATTATTTATAAATCAGAATCTGGATTTTTTAATATGATTTGTTTTTTACATCTTTTTTTTTATTTGGAAACTTGTAAAGCTACGCCATTAGTACATTTTTGACTGATACAAAGCATATATTGTATGAATTGCACAGATTTTGACAAAGAATTACTCATTTAGCTATATGCTAAAAGCAAAAATCAGACTGAATAAAGTTTTCAAGATTAAATAATGTCTGCATGGTGCCCAAAATATTCTGCTTTATGGAGTTATCTCCCCCTACTGACATATTCTTTGGAAAAACACAACTGTATTTATACCCCTTAGCTGACTAACATTGTTAGCTCACCTAGTCCAAAGGACCGAGGTGAGCTTATGGGATACCGCAGCGTCCGTCGTCCCGTCGTCCGGCGTCCGTCGTCCGTCGTCCGTCAACAATCGACTTCTTCTCTATAACCGCTGGTCGGATTTCAACAAAATTTGACTGGTAGCATCCTTATGGGCTACAAACTGAAAATTGTACAAATGATGGGGCTGACCCCCCCGGGGGCCTGAGGGGCGGGGCCAAAAGGGGTCAATTTGGCTATTTCCATATAAAAGACTTCTTCTCTGAAACCAAGCATGGGATAGCACCCATAATGCAATGGTAGCATCCTTATAGGGTGGGGATTCAAAATTGTACAAATGATGGGGCTGACTGCTCGGGGGCCTGAGGGGCGGGGTCAAATGGGGTCAATTTGGCTATTTCCATATAAACGACTTCTTCTCTGAAACTAAGCATGATATAGCACTCATAATGCAATCGTAGTATCGTTATAGGGTGGGGATTCAAAATTGTACAAATGATGGGGCTGACCCCTGGGGGGCCTGAGGGACGGGGTCAAAAGGGGTCAATTTGGCTATTTCCATATAAATGACTTCTTCTCTGTAACTAAGTATGGTATAGCACCCATTATGCAATGGTAGCATCCTTATAGGGTGGGGATCCTAAATTGTGCAAATGATAGGGCTGACCCCCCGAGAGCCTGAGGAGCGGGGTCAAAAGGGGTCAATTTGGCTATTTCCATATAAATGACTTCTTCTCTGCAACTAAGCATGGTATAGCACCCATTATGCAATGGTAGCATCCTTATAGGGTGGGGGATTCAAAATTGCGCAAATGATAGGGCTGACCCCCGGGGGCCTGAGGGGCGGGGTCAAAAGGGGTCAATTTGGCTATTTCCATATAAATGACTTCTTCTCTGCAACTAAGCATGGTATAGTACCCATAATGCAATGGTAGCATCCTTGTAGGCTGGGGATTCCAAATTGAGCAAATGATAGGGCTTACCCCCGGGGGCCTGAGGGGCGGGGTCAAAAGTGGTCAATTTCCATATAAATGACATTTTTCTCTGCAACTTAACATAGGATTGCGCTCATAATGCAATGGTTACAACTTCATAGGGTTTGGATTCAAAATTTTGCAAATGATGGGGCTGACCCCCCAGGGGCCTAGAGGGTGGGGTCAAAAGGGGTCAATTTAGCTATTTCCATATAAACGACTTCTTCTCTGCAACTAAGAATGGAAGAGCACTTATAATGCAATGGTAGCATCCTTATAGGGTTGGGATTTGAAATTGTACAAATAATAGGGCTGACCCCCGGGGCCTTAAACGGCAATTGATGCGAGGTCAAAAAGGTCAATTAGGCTACTATTTTCATATAAATTACTTTGTCTCTGAACCTATGTATTGGATACTATATTTGTATGGTATCAATAGCATCATTGTATGGTTGTGATTCAAAATTAAACTTTGGGAGTCAATTTTGCTTATTTTTCGAATTGTCAGAGTCTTGTGATAATTACTAACAAAAAACCAGGTGAGCGATACAGGCCCTCTGGGCCTCTTGTTTCAAGAATTCTTTCAAATTCGTTACATTGATAACATTATATAGTACTTATGATGCAGATAAAACTCTTTGAAATCAATAAGTTGTATAATGACATGATTTTAGCTTTAAACATTTTTAGGTCACCTGAGATGAAGTCTCAACTGACCTATTCTTATCGCCTTTTGTCCGTCTTTGTGTGCCGTGCGTCGTGTGTCGTGCGTCGTGCGTAGTCCGTCGTATGTCCGTAAACAATTTACATTTTCGACTTCTTCTCAAAAACTGCTGAAGCAATTTCAATGAAATTTTGCACAAACCTTCTAAGGCATAACGCCAATCAAAATTGTGAATTATATTGTCCCCACCCCCAGGGAGCTATGGGAGGGGCCAAAAGGGGTAAAATTGACTAAAATTTCAAAAATCTTCAAACAGATGTGATGGAATTAAATACTCTTCATAGATAGAAAGGTCCTAAGGTTCTTTACAAAAAAATGTGAATTATATGACCCTGGGGTCTCGGGTTTCCCCCTGGGGAGGGGGTTATGTTTACTATAGTGTATATTGGGAAAACACATTTTTGAGTATTATTTGATCATTTGTAATAGGAAATGAGTCAAATATTGTCAGAATTATCAGTTTGAGATGGCCATTGAATCCTATTAACCAATTTTCCATGACTGACCCCCAGGGGCCTTAGGGGCGGGGTCAAAAGGGGTCAAATAGGCTATAACTTCAAAAAATCTTCTTCTTAAATACTGGAAATGGTAGAATCAAATACTCTTCATAGATGGACAGGTCTTAAGGTGTTTTATGAAAATTGTGAATTATATGACCCTGGGGTCTCACGTTTTTCCCTGGGGAGGGGGTCAACTTTACTATAGTTTATATAGGGAAACACATTTATGAGCATTTTTTGCTCAATTTTCATAGGAAATGAGTCAAACTTGTTTAGAATTATTAGCCTGAGATAACATTTTAATATCATATCTATATTGGTCCTGGTCAACCCCATCGGGGCAGAGGGGCGGGTCCAAAAGGGGCAAATAGGCTAAAACTTTAAAAAATTTCTTCTTAAATACTGTAATGGTAGAATTAAATACTCATCATAGATGGACAGGTCTTAAGGTGTTTTATGAAAATTGTGAATTATATGACCCTTGGGTCTCAGGTTTCCCCCTGGGGAGGGGGTTAAATTTACTGTAGTTTATATAGGGAAAACGCATTTTTGAGCATTATTTAGTCATTATAATAGGAAATTAGTCAATTGTAGTCAGAATTATCCCTATATGATGTCCATTGAATCTTATTACCAAATTTTCAATGACTGATCCCCAGGGGCCTTAGGGGCGGGGCCAAAAAGGGTCAAATAGGCTAAAACTTCAAAAATCTTCTTCTGAAATGCTGGAACTGGTAGAATCAAATACTCTGCATAGATGGAAAGGTCTTAAAGTCCTGTACAAAAATTGTGAATAATATGGCCCTGGGGTCTCATGTTTCCCTCTGGGGAGGGGGTCAAGTTTTACTTTAGTTTATATACATGTAGGAAAATCACATTTATGAACATTATTTGCCTATTTTTCATAGGAAATTAGTCAAACTGGGTTAGAATTATTAGTCTGAAAAAGCATTGTAACATCATATCCATATTGGTCATTGTCGACCCCCAGGGGCCAGAGGGGCGGAGCCAAAAGGGGTCAAAATGGTAATTTGAAAAATCTTCTTTTTTAATTCACAGATTTGATTGAACCAGATAATCTTATTAGATTGGAAGGTCTTAAGGTCCTTTACAAAAAAATGTGAATTTCATGGCCCTGGGAATCTCAGATTTTCCCCTGGGGAGGGGGTCAAATTTACTATAGTTTATATAGGAAAAAACACATTTAGGAAACAATATTTGCTTAGTTTTCATAGGATAAATACTCAATTCTGGCTTCAGAATTAATTTGCCTGAGATAGCATTATTAACATCATATCCAATTACTGGTCCTGGCCGACCCCTTCAGGATGGCCAGGGTTGGGGGTGTGAGCCAAATATGGGTCTAACAATGTCGATAACATTTTCAAAAAATCTTTCTGAATATCACAAAAGGAGCCTGATGTCGGGCAAATTATAATAAGTGTTTATATGCATTGTCTTTGAGCGTATTCATTCTGTATATCTGAAACTTCTGTTGACCGTTAAGTGCCCATGGGGGCATCCCTCTTTGCTTAAATTTTAATTACTCGAACTTGAAAATGCTATACACATAAGCAAAAAACAAGCATTCCTTCATCTGACAATTTAATCTGAAAACTTGTTGAAAAAGCAATGTAAAGTTGGTCCTAATAGGGAAAAGGTATTAAAATTAAAAACAATGAATTTCTTAATATACTAATGAAAACTGACTTTGAAAGGGTGCGTGCTTTCATTACCAAAGTCTTTAATTTATTTATAATATGGAAGTATGGCTACCCGAATATGCTGTTCTACCCCATGACAGAAACCACAGAAGAAGTTCTAATTTGGAATTTGGATTGAATAAATTCTTTAATTTAGTCATTTTTGAGCCTATACAGTATTTCGAAGCATAATGTCTAAATATTTAATTTTATTATAAACCGCTCCTCCTTCACAGAGTTATATCTCCCCTTATGACTTATGATTGTACTTAAACACGTAAATTTCTAAACACAACACCCCCCCCCATAGCAGATTTTCTGTATATTATAATTTTTTGTTCCAGGAGACATTGTGATATGAAGGTTTATTTACCCATATTTACATTTACTTTGTACTTCTACTATAAAACCTAACCAAGGCAAATTGAAGGATATGACGGTATAACCGACACCCAAAACGTGACTTTTATGACGTCACTAATGTTGACGCGGTGACGTCAACTGATCACCGTCAAAATGACTGTTCCATCTTTTGGATTAAATCGTTGTTGATAAAACGGATAAAACGGTTTTCATGGTCCCTAGCTTAAACAATGTTAATGCAGAGGATCCTAAAATGAGTTGATACATATGTAAATATAAGCAATCAACTATCTTCCTATGGCATCCTATGGTCTATATAGAGGCCAGAGCTTTGCAGACAATCATCTCATAATGCGCGCATTATGAAGATTGTCTGAAAGCTCTGGCATCTATATAGACCATAGATGTCATAAGAAGTTAGTTTAATGCTTAATTAGATGTAATATTCCTCGGGACATGTTTCATCTTCGGATAAATAAACCTTCATATCACACTGTCGAAGGGTCCATAAATGGATAGAATTGATGAAAAATAATTTGGTAGACCCATACCCAAGGCAGATTTTCATAGGAATACAAAACAATAAATAGCCATTTTGGTGCTACTTTTATCAGAGAAAGTAACCTAAAAACAAAATAATGCATCTTATCTTAACAGGTAAATACATTATTCACCAAAAATGTGTGTTAATGTGTACATTCGGGTGCTTTTTTATACTTACGAAGATTAGGATGAGACGTGAAAGAATAGGACTACCTCCAATTTAGAATTGGTAAGTTGTAATAGAATCGGACAATCTTCCGAAGGTTAGGATAAGTCGTAAAAGAATCAAACTGCCAGTTTTGAAATGGGAATACCTGTACCATGCTGAAATGGAAGGGTACCTAGTTTGTTCAAATAAATGGACTTGACCTTAATTTAAGGTCACAGTGTCAAATGAGCTTAAATCTTTAAATGACTCCTCTATCAATATGATTGACTGGCCTGTAGTCATATGCATGGTATATGTATTAGTTTGCAGCATGCTGGGCTGAAGGGCTACTTATCATGAGTTTGATCAAATGAATTACCTTGACCTTCATTTAAAGTCACAGTCACAAGCTTGGGTCAAATAGACTAAAATTGTAAAATGACTTTAAAGTGTTGGATATGTTTCCTAAGCTTATGAAACCGCTCTCTTTTAACAGTAAAAGCAAGAGTTATATCCCATTCGCGACACTCCTTCATACAGACAAAATAGATCAGAGATATGTATAACATGATCCCTTGTGCATTATTCTTCATTCAGTTTCCATAAAACGTTTGCACTGTATACATGTACATTTATATGCATAGCGCACACTTTGGAGAATTATCTCGAGTTATCATGGTCCTTTATGTCTCTCATTTCATCTGCAAAACCCCTTAAGGTGTTGCCCAACTAGCACATCGCGAAATGCATCAAAATCTTAGCTTTACGTACATATTATAGCTGTCGTCTATATGACGCTTTAAACGGCTACTAAGATAATTCGCGAACATAAAACCCCACGAATAATGCCAAAACAGTTAATCGCGAAATTTTACACCGGCGAAATTTTACAACTCTACAATATGACCGGGAGTATTGTGCTGTGGTATGTCGCCGACAGTATGTTGTATAGCTATATATGATCGATATATTACAGTAGGAAAACGTTTCTTTTGATATCACAGAGAGATATGACACAAACATACCACGATCGTCAAATCCACAACTACATAGCACACACACATATGTGCCGAATTCAGTCATGTCATATCGTATCTGGCGTCTTTTTTTTTCTCTAAAATATTATGGTATCTGATAATGTTTAAATGTTCAATACAGGTTGAAATACTATATACCAAGTAGAGTATTTGTACATGCATTCGGCTATACACGTTATATTTAAAAGGACAAAGCCATCGATACATCAGACATAGACCAAATCACTTGTTAAATATTTTACAGTGATTATAGATAAAGCAATAGCAGTGGTAAGACGTCTGTGTGTCACTCCTAAATGTGTGTATACAGTGGCTAATATACCTATACATAGTGAACTACTGTGAGGTAACAATTATTGATAAAATTGGTTGTTTTTATTATCAGTTATAATAAACTAGATATTATTTTATGTGAAATTAAGATAAAATGATGTTTTATTTTGAGATAAAATGATCTTAACTTATAATTTGTATGTATTTGTAAGTGATAAATTCCGCAACCGATTATTTATAGATTGTTCTCTGACCCTAACCTTACTAATAAGGACGCCATATTGATTTGCCAAAAACAATGGATGGTGTGTACTTTGTGTGTGATGAATTTGGCTCTCATTTCGGGGATACAGCAACAGTTTTTGTTAAAAGACAGACCTCACAGAAGGTAAGTAAGAAATACTTTGTTATATATGTGAGAACATATCCTAAAAAAACTTGTTACGTACTGTTATTTCGATACATTGTTATGTGATGTCAAAGACATTTATATTGCGATACAACATTTTCAGTATCATATTTCTGATATATGACTTTAATATTTTGAGTAATATCTAGTCAACGAGATGCGTACATCAATTAAATACTTATTTTCATGCATGGTAAGGTAACTTATTTACTGTAAATTTAAAACAAAACTGTAAGAATCTGAATGAAATTCACAATAATTATCATAGTTTATTGTTGGTAGTATGACGACGTTTTTCCCATACGTCTGTACGTGTTCTGATAGTCGATGCGTCTGCCGATCGTAATAACACTATAATAATGGTACATGCCAATACAAACTGTGGTACCCGGAGCTGACAGGAAACAAGATAATAATTACCACTCTGATAAATTTAGATTAAAAGAAATTGATCAGACTCCGTATAATTTGTGTTTCCTCTCAAATCACCGAGTTATTACAGTACGATGACTGTCGTCCTTACGTCACATACGAGATAAATAGATCGGGTCGTCTTGTGCTTGGTTAACACCAGAGTGAAGAAACAACACAATTGAAAAGTTCCAATAAATAGTGTATTAAACTTCAAACTGAATATATACATGTAAAGAATAGAGGTATCGCATCCAGCCTCCCTTTCGGACTCGGGCTCGCGTCAGACACACTCATCCTCTCATAAGCACTCAATTTTATACCACTCGCATTTCTCCCGAGAACGGAAAATATCTCTTTCGGACTCGGGCTCGCGTCAGACACACTCATCCTTTCATAAGCACTCAATTTTTATACCACTCGCATTTCTCCCGAGAACGGAAAATATCTCTTTCGGACTCGGGCTCGCGTCAGACACACTCATCCTTTCATAAGCACTCAATTTTATACCACTCGCATTTCTTCCAAGAACGGAAAATATCTCAAACAAACTCTTAGGTGACATGCGCTTATGCGCCCTATTTTAGCTTATATTTTGAATTTTGGCACACCAGTCAAGAGCATAATCACTAAACCAATACAGCATTTTTAAAATAATGTTTTAACCATAAGGACCCTAACCTTGACATATAAACATTCACATGACAATTCTGGGTGAATATGGGCACTTGACGCCCAACATGGTCTAAATATCGTACACATATTACATATGTGTATCACCTTGGTCGTATACTAAATAACACATTATTGTAACTTAAAGCTGACAATTCAAGTTAAATTCTATACATTTGATATCAATTTTTTTTTAAATCAAATATATAGGGGTCGGTAGACGTATTGTATACAAGCAGACTTAAAACAAAATGGCGACTGCCCGTCCTCAGAAACGCAAGGGTTGTCTCAGAAACGAATTTTGAAGAAAACAACACTTTATTATTATTTTTAATCTCAAATGTATACTTTTTAACTTACATTGTCAGCTTTAACCCTTATAGTGCCGTAGGGCCGATTTGGGCCGATCTTCGGGTTTCCAGAGTGCCAGAGGGCCGATTGGGCCGATCTTCGGGTTTCCAGAGTGCCAGAGGGCCGATTGGGCCGATCTTCGGGTTTCCAGAGTGCCAGAGGGCCGATTGGGCCGATCTCAAAAATACCAGACCCCATTTTGCTTTATTTTGATATTTGCGTATATATGACTGAATTAACGTAAATGACCGTAAATAAATATCTTCCGAAATTTCAACCGACGTCATTTTATGACGTCAAATATGACGTAGCATGACGTCATTTACAATGGATAGACGTCATCTTGATCCAGACATGTCCACCCTTTTTTAGGCCTATTACTTGTTTTTCATTCAGTTTCATGCGCATTACACAGAATAGAGAGACAATTTTATTAATGTTATATCACTATATTCTTATCTCAATACACTATGTTGCTCATTTATCTTGTATATGCATAGTGTTATATTTTATTCTCCTCGTCATCTCGTCAATAAAAACGACACACATGTAGGAGAACATGTTTACAGGATGACCGGGGTCGTACCGAAACATGCGTCTACTATATAATAATTGTTAAGGCTTTGTTTGCAAACAAAAAGCTATTCTCAGCTTTATTTGGTCACAGTACCACAACTAACTAATTCGCGGCCTCAACACACATATTCTGTAGTACATGTATTATATGGATTCCATAGCGTTACGGCATACATTCCTATATATACCAGTCAATATTTCGGTAAATAAATATAACCTCACGTTTTAGAACTCATAAAAAATATTACAATACTCCATGTCATTTTTGTACATAATTATGTTTTATGAAGCTTGAGGTTTATATACACTACAATTGTATATAGCAATAAGAAATCGCAAGTTTAATTGACTGTCCACAGAATATGATATCTGACTACAGACCAAAGAGATTTTGACATATAAATGTGAAACTACCCAACGGTACCGGCGTCATATGAAATATGGTATGCATATTAAGTTCACATTGCCAAGTAGAGGTTTCAAGTGTATTTCCTGGGACAAACCTGGCGTTCAGCTAACTACTTCATTCCCGTACACTACTCGTACTTGGGGTGTAAACACCTTAGCATAAAAGGGAGTGAGTGAGTTTGCCCGTTGTCAGTATAATGACCGAGGGGATGTGCTGGCATGTTTCAGTGAGATAGCACTATAAATGGACAAGAGATTCCACTATTGCAAAGAGACATAGTTTGAATAAAAACTATGAATTAATATGACATAAAACCTAATCAAACAACTATTAATTGCGTCCAAAATCATTTGGCAACAAATGGAAATACTTTAACAACGCATTTACGGTAAAAAAAAATAATATAGAAACTTTTAGGAATAAAAAATATATCCTCGCGATTCTTCGTAAGAAGATGGCATTCGCGGAATATAGGAGCACTTTTCTGAAGTCTGTCTTGTCCAGAAAGTTATGTCGAGGATCAGAATGTCAAAAAAAGTTTGGGTCCTTCTGCTCAAACTCCAACCAGGGTAGCTTTATTGAAATCAGGCGCATTTTGCACTAAAAAATACTGAAATTCTAATGTTTTTACCTATTCATTATCAAAGTTGATATTTTGAACCTAAATCTCAATGTGAATTTCCAAATTCATATCATGGTTATCTAGGAATAATTACCTGTCAGAAAACATTTTTACTTTTGAAATTCATAATTATCGGCGGCCGGGCCAGCCAATCGGCGGCCGGATTAAAATTCTATCCTGGGCTCAATCTTGTATACACAGGGGCCATTTCGAAGGTCTTTTTTTATTTAGTTGGTTTATCCCCATAGCAGAAATTAAAATTCCAATACTCACCTATGATGTAAAGTGTATTTCGGCTGTATGTCAAATCTGTAATATGAACTTAATCGGTCAAGTGGTTTGTCCAGGACAGGGCTTCACCTTCGGACAGTCACCCGCGGAGTAATTCTGAAAACATGAAATATTGAACTTACACACTGTGTTGATTAATTGCAAATTATGTATTAAATATTGAAATAGTATTAATGTTGTTTAAGTTAATTATTGGTTACATCATTAAACTTTCTGAATATAATGAAAAAATAGGAAAAGTCCCCAGCCAAGGGGAGATAATCCATTACATATCCAAGTACCCCATAATATAGAAAATGTCAAGATTTTGGAAGAAAACCAGATATACCAAACCTTTTACATATTCAAATTTACCAGGAACATGGTTCCAGAGCCTTTTCTGTTTAAAATAAACAAATTAAACAAAGATCAAACCTGTAATGAGCACAAAAGATGCATGTCTTTGTCCGTGACTGGAATCTGTGCAACCAACATATATTTCCGGAAATCTTGAATGACCCTAAAACACCATTAATATGTTTCATTAACAGAAAAAAATATTCACAACATGGTATTTTTCATCATTATAACATAAAATGCATACTTTTAATAAACTTATTAGCCCTAATATTACAATTAATCAGTACAATTAGTTAAATTGGCTTACCTGCGATGAACACCCCCCCCACCCCTTCCACCAATTGTACCCCCCCCCCACCTAATTCCTGGTTCACCTAAACCGGAACATGCATACAGTTCCGTGAACTAAATTCTGACAACTGAGGAGACCTTGCACCGCGCACCCATGTGATCGTACCCATCTGATGTGAAACGCACATGCCACACGTTTATAGCCGTGCTAATTACCTGCATCTACGTTATATGTACCATTAACTTACTGGCCAATTCTAAATAAACTGCATGCATGGTCACAGTGACAAGTATTATTCTAAAACTTGGCGACTTACCTTTGTATCTATGAACTTACTCGGCTCCAGTGACTGACTCTTATACTTCCGGTTGCGTTCGCTATAGAGAGCAACCAACTAAATAATTTTACATAGACCACAGTGTTAAACTTTGTTAAAGTTTTGTACTGTATTATTAAAACAAAGGAATATTAGTTAGCTATGGTGTTCTATAATTAAAGTTCAGGTTCTCATATAACACTAAATAGAAAAAAAAAAGTTTGGGTCCTTCTGCTCAAACTCCAACCAGGGTAGCTTTATTGAAATCAGGCGCATTTTGCACTAAAAAATACTGAAATTCTAATGTTTTTACCTATTCATTATCAAAGTTGATATTTTGAACCTAAATCTCAATGTGAATTTCCAAATTCATATCATGGTTATCTAGGAATAATTACCTGTCAGAAAACATTTTTACTTTTGAAATTCATAATTAGCCAGCCAATCGGCGGCCGGATTAAAATTCTATCCTGGGCTCAATCTTGTATACACAGGGGCCATTTCGAAGGTCTTTTTTTTATTTAGTTGGTTTATCCCCATAGCAGAAATTAAAATTCCAATACTCACCTATGATGTAAAGTGTATTTCGGCTGTATGTCAAATCTGTAATATGAACTTAATCGGTCAAGTGGTTTGTCCAGGACAGGGCTTCACCTTCGGACAGTCACCCGCGGAGTAATTCTGAAAACATGAAATATTGAACTTACACACTGTGTTGATTAATTGCAAATTATGTATTAAATATTGAAATAGTATTAATGTTGTTTAAGTTAATTATTGGTTACATCATTAAACTTTCTGAATATAATGAAAAAATAGGAAAAGTCCCCAGCCAAGGGGAGATAATCCATTACATATCCAAGTACCCCATAATATAGAAAATGTCAAGATTTTGGAAGAAAACCAGATATACCAAACCTTTTACATATTCAAATTTACCAGGAACATGGTTCCAGAGCCTTTTCTGTTTAAAATAAACAAATTAAACAAAGATCAAACCTGTAATGAGCACAAAAGATGCATGTCTTTGTCCGTGACTGGAATCTGTGCAACCAACATATATTTCCGGAAATCTTGAATGACCCTAAAACACCATTAATATGTTTCATTAACAGAAAAAAATATTCACAACATGGTATTTTTCATCATTATAACATAAAATGCATACTTTTAATAAACTTATTAGCCCTAATATTACAATTAATCAGTACAATTAGTTAAATTGGCTTACCTGCGATGAACACCCCCCCCCCCCCCCCCCCCCTTCCACCAATTGTGTACCCCCCCCCCCACCTAATTCCTGGTTCACCTAAACCGGAACATGCATACAGTTCCGTGAACTAAATTCTGACAACTGAGGAGACCTTGCACCGCGCACCCATGTGATCGTACCCATCTGATGTGAAACGCACATGCCACACGTTTATAGCCGTGCTAATTACCTGCATCTACGTTATATGTACCATTAACTTACTGGCCAATTCTAAATAAACTGCATGCATGGTCACAGTGACAAGTATTATTCTAAAACTTGGCGACTTACCTTTGTATCTATGAACTTACTCGGCTCCAGTGACTGACTCTTATACTTCCGGTTGCGTTCGCTATAGAGAGCAACCAACTAAATAATTTTACATAGACCACAGTGTTAAACTTTGTTAAAGTTTTTTGTACTGTATTATTAAAACAAAGGAATATTAGTTAGCTATGGTGTTCTATAATTAAAGTTTAGGTTCTCATATAACACTAAATAGAAAAAAAGTTTGGGTCCTTCTGCTCAAACTCCAACCAGGGTAGCTTTATTGAAATCAGGCGCATTTTGCACTAAAAAATACTGAAATTCTAATGTTTTTACCTATTCATTATCAAAGTTGATATTTTGAACCTAAATCTCAATGTGAATTTCCAAATTCATATCATGGTTATCTAGGAATAATTACCTGTCAGAAAACATTTTTACTTTTGAAATTCATAATTAGCCAGCCAATCGGCGGCCGGATTAAAATTCTATCCTGGGCTCAATCTTGTATACACAGGGGCCATTTCGAAGGTCTTTTTTTTATTTAGTTGGTTTATCCCCATAGCAGAAATTAAAATTCCAATACTCACCTATGATGATGTAAAGTGTATTTCGGCTGTATGTCAAATCTGTAAATATGAACTTAATCGGTCAAGTGGTTTGTCCAGGACAGGGCTTCACCTTCGGACAGTCACATGACCCGCGGAGTAATTCTGAAAACATGAAATATTGAACTTACACACTGTGTTGATTAATTGCAAATTATGTATTAAATATTGAAATAGTGTTAATGTTGTTTAAGTTAATTATTGGTTACATCATTAAACTTTCTGAATATAATGAAAAAATAGGAAAAGTCCCCAGCCAAGGGGAGATAATCCATTACATATCCAAGTACCCCATAATATAGAAAATGTCAAGATTTTGGAAAAAAACCAGATATACCAAACCTTTTACATATTCAAATTTACCAGGAACATGGTTCCAGAGCCTTTTCTGTTTAAAATAAACAAATTAAACAAAGATCAAACCTGTAATGAGCACAAAAGATGCATGTCTTTGTCCGTGACTGGAATCTGTGCAACCAACATATATTTCCGGAAATCTTGAATGACCCTAAAACACCATTAATATGTTTCATTAACAGAAAAAAAAATATTCACAACATGGTATTTTTCATCATTATAACATAAAATGCATACTTTTAATAAACTTATTAGCCCTAATATTACAATTAATCAGTACAATTAGTTAAATTGGCTTACCTGCGATGAACAACCCCCCCCCCACCCCTTCCACCAATTGTACCCCCCCCCCCCCCACCTAATTCCTGGTTCACCTAAACCGGAACATGCATACAGTTCCGTGAACTAAATTCTGACAACTGAGGAGACCTTGCACCGCGCACCCATGTGATCGTACCCATCTGATGTGAAACGCACATGCCACACGTTTATAGCCGTGCTAATTACCTGCATCTACGTTATATGTACCATTAACTTACTGGCCAATTCTAAATAAACTGCATGCATGGTCACAGTGACAAGTATTATTCTAAATAACCTGCTTGGCGACTTACCTTTGTATCTATGAACTTACTCGGCTCCAGTGACTGACTCTTATACTTCCGGTTGCGTTCGCTATAGAGAGCAACCAACTAAATAATTTTACATAGACCACAGTGTTAAACTTTGTTAAAGTTTTGTACTGTATTATTAAAACAAAGGAATATTAGTTAGCTATGGTGTTCTATAATTAAAGTTCAGGTTCTCATATAACACTAAATAGAAAAAAAAAAGTTTGGGTCCTTCTGCTCAAACTCCAACCAGGGTAGCTTTATTGAAATCAGGCGCATTTTGCACTAAAAATACTGAAATTCTAATGTTTTTACCTATTCATTATCAAAGTTGATATTTTGAACCTAAATCTCAATGTGAATTTCCAAATTCATATCATGGTTATATAGGAATAATTACCTGTCAGAAAACATTTTTACTTTTGAAATTCATAATTAGCCAGCCAATCGGCGGCCGGATTAAAATTCTATCCTGGGCTCAATCTTGTATACACAGGGGCCATTTCGAAGGTCTTTTTTTTATTTAGTTGGTTTATCCCCATAGCAGAAATTAAAATTCCAATACTCACCTATGATGTAAAGTGTATTTCGGCTGTATGTCAAATCTGTAATATGAACTTAATCGGTCAAGTGGTTTGTCCAGGACAGGGCTTCACCTTCGGACAGTCACCCGCGGAGTAATTCTGAAAACATGAAATATTGAACTTACACACTGTGTTGATTAATTGCAAATTATGTATTAAATATTGAAATAGTATTAATGTTGTTTAAGTTAATTATTGGTTACATCATTAAACTTTCTGAATATAATGAAAAAATAGGAAAAGTCCCCAGCCAAGGGGAGATAATCCATTACATATCCAAGTACCCCATAATATAGAAAATGTCAAGATTTTGGAAAAAAAACCAGATATACCAAACCTTTTACATATTCAAATTTACCAGGAACATGGTTCCAGAGCCTTTTCTGTTTAAAATAAACAAATTAAACAAAGATCAAACCTGTAATGAGCACAAAAGATGCATGTCTTTGTCCGTGACTGGAATCTGTGCAACCAACATATATTTCCGGAAATCTTGAATGACCCTAAAACACCATTAATATGTTTCATTAACAAAAAAAAAATATTCACAACATGGTATTTTTCATCATTATAACATAAAATGCATACTTTTAATAAACTTATTAGCCCTAATATTACAATTAATCAGTACAATTAGTTAAATTGGCTTACCTGCGATGAACACCCCCCCCCCCCCCCACCCCTTCCACCAATTGTACTCCCCCCCCACCTAATTCCTGGTTCACCTAAACCGGAACATGCATACAGTTCCGTGAACTAAATTCTGACAACTGAGGAGACCTTGCACCGCGCACCCATGTGATCGTACCCATCTGATGTGAAACGCACATGCACACACGTTTTATAGCCGTGCTAATTACCTGCATCTACGTTATATGTACCATTAACTTACTGGCCAATTCTAAATAAACTGCATGCATGGTCACAGTGACAAGTATTATTCTAAAACTTGGCGACTTACCTTTGTATCTATGAACTTACTCG
Source organism: Argopecten irradians (assembly GCF_041381155.1). Lineage (NCBI taxonomy): Eukaryota > Metazoa > Mollusca > Bivalvia > Pectinida > Pectinidae > Argopecten > Argopecten irradians. The sequence goes on from NC_091144.1 coordinate 43,076,930, forward strand.
GCTCCAGTGACTGACTCTTATACTTCCGGTTGCGTTCGCTATAGAGAGCAACCAACTAAATAATTTTACATAGACCACAGTGTTAAACTTTGTTAAAGTTTTGTACTGTATTATTAAAACAAAGGAATATTAGTTAGCTATGGTGTTCTATAATTAAAGTTTAGGTTCTCATATAACACTAAATAGAAAAAAAAGTTTGGGTCCTTCTGCTCAAACTCCAACCAGGGTAGCTTTATTGAAATCAGGCGCATTTTGCACTAAAAAATACTGAAATTCTAATGTTTTTACCTATTCATTATCAAAGTTGATATTTTGAACCTAAATCTCAATGTGAATTTCCAAATTCATATCATGGTTATCTAGGAATAATTACCTGTCAGAAAACATTTTTTACTTTTGAAATTCATAATTAGCCAGCCAATCGGCGGCCGGATTAAAATTCTATCCTGGGCTCAATCTTGTATACACAGGGGCCATTTCGAAGGTCTTTTTTTATTTAGTTGGTTTATCCCCATAGCAGAAATTAAAATTCCAATACTCACCTATGATGTAAAGTGTATTTCGGCTGTATGTCAAATCTGTAATATGAACTTAATCGGTCAAGTGGTTTGTCCAGGACAGGGCTTCACCTTCGGACAGTCACCCGCGGAGTAATTCTGAAAACATGAAATATTGAACTTACACACTGTGTTGATTAATTGCAAATTATGTATTAAATATTGAAATAGTATTAATGTTGTTTAAGTTAATTATTGGTTACATCATTAAACTTTCTGAATATAATGAAAAAATAGGAAAAGTCCCCAGCCAAGGGGAGATAATCCATTACATATCCAAGTACCCCATAATATAGAAAATGTCAAGATTTTGGAAGAAAACCAGATATACCAAACCTTTTACATATTCAAATTTACCAGGAACATGGTTCCAGAGCCTTTTCTGTTTATAAAATAAACAAATTAAACAAAGATCAAACCTGTAATGAGCACAAAAGATGCATGTCTTTGTCCGTGACTGGAATCTGTGCAACCAACATATATTTCCGGAAATCTTGAATGACCCTAAAAACACCATTAATATGTTTCATTAACAGAAAAAAATATTCACAACATGGTATTTTTCATCATTTATAACATAAAATGCATACTTTTAATAAACTTATTAGCCCTAATATTACAATTAATCAGTACAATTAGTTAAATTGGCTTACCTGCGATGAACACCCCCCCACCCCTTCCACCAATTGTACTCCCCCCCCCCACCTAATTCCTGGTTCACCTAAACCGGAACATGCATACAGTTCCGTGAACTAAATTCTGACAACTGAGGAGACCTTGCACCGCGCACCCATGTGATCGTACCCATCTGATGTGAAACGCACATGCCACACGTTTATAGCCGTGCTAATTACCTGCATCTACGTTATATGTACCATTAACTTACTGGCCAATTCTAAATAAACTGCATGCATGGTCACAGTGACAAGTATTATTCTAAAACTTGGCGACTTACCTTTGTATCTATGAACTTACTCGGCTCCAGTGACTGACTCTTATACTTCCGGTTGCGTTCGCTATAGAGAGCAACCAACTAAATAATTTTACATAGACCACAGTGTTAAACTTTGTTAAAGTTTTGTACTGTATTATTAAAACAAAGGAATATTAGTTAGCTATGGTGTTCTATAATTAAAGTTTAGGTTCTCATATAACACTAAATAGAAAAAAAAAGTTTGGGTCCTTCTGCTCAAACTCCAACCAGGGTAGCTTTATTGAAATCAGGCGCATTTTGCACTAAAAAATACTGAAATTCTAATGTTTTTACCTATTCATTATCAAAGTTGATATTTTGAACCTAAATCTCAATGTGAATTTCCAAATTCATATCATGGTTATCTAGGAATAATTACCTGTCAGAAAACATTTTTACTTTTGAAATTCATAATTAGCCAGCCAATCGGCGGCCGGATTAAAATTCTATCCTGGGCTCAATCTTGTATACACAGGGGCCATTTCGAAGGTCTTTTTTTTTTTTTATTTAGTTGGTTTATCCCCATAGCAGAAATTAAAATTCCAATACTCACCTATGATGTAAAGTGTATTTCGGCTGTATGTCAAATCTGTAATATGAACTTAATCGGTCAAGTGGTTTGTCCAGGACAGGGCTTCACCTTCGGACAGTCACCCGCGGAGTAATTCTGAAAACATGAAATATTGAACTTACACACTGTGTTGATTAATTGCAAATTATGTATTAAATATTGAAATAGTATTAATGTTGTTTAAGTTAATTATTGGTTACATCATTAAACTTTCTGAATATAATAATGAAAAAATAGGAAAAGTCCCCAGCCAAGGGGAGATAATCCATTACATATCCAAGTACCCCATAATATAGAAAATGTCAAGATTTTGGAAGAAAACCAGATATACCAAACCTTTTACATATTCAAATTTACCAGGAACATGGTTCCAGAGCCTTTTCTGTTTAAAATAAACAAATTAAACAAAGATCAAACCTGTAATGAGCACAAAAGATGCATGTCTTTGTCCGTGACTGGAATCTGTGCAACCAACATATATTTCCGGAAATCTTGAATGACCCTAAAACACCATTAATATGTTTCATTAACAGAAAAAAATATTCACAACATGGTATTTTTCATCATTATAACATAAAATGCATACTTTTAATAAACTTATTAGCCCTAATATTACAATTAATCAGTACAATTAGTTAAATTGGCTTACCTGCGATGAACACCCCCCCCCACCCCTTCCACCAATTGTACCCCCCCCCCCACCTAATTCCTGGTTCACCTAAACCGGAACATGCATACAGTTCCGTGAACTAAATTCTGACAACTGAGGAGACCTTGCACCGCGCACCCATGTGATCGTACCCATCTGATGTGAAACGCACATGCCACACGTTTATAGCCGTGCTAATTACCTGCATCTACGTTATATGTACCATTAACTTACTGGCCAATTCTAAATAAACTGCATGCATGGTCACAGTGACAAGTATTATTCTAAAACTTGGTGACTTACCTTTGTATCTATGAACTTACTCGGCTCCAGTGACTGACTCTTATACTTCCGGTTGCGTTCGCTATAGAGAGCAACCAACTAAATAATTTTACATAGACCACAGTGTTAAACTTTGTTAAAGTTTTGTACTGTATTATTAAAACAAAGGAATATTAGTTAGCTATGGTGTTCTATAATTAAAGTTTAGGTTCTCATATAACACTAAATAGAAAAAAAAGTTTGGGTCCTTCTGCTCAAACTCCAACCAGGGTAGCTTTATTGAAATCAGGCGCATTTTGCACTAAAAAATACTGAAATTCTAATGTTTTTACCTATTCATTATCAAAGTTGATATTTTGAACCTAAATCTCAATGTGAATTTCCAAATTCATATCATGGTTATCTAGGAATAATTACCTGTCAGAAAACATTTTTACTTTTGAAATTCATAATTAGCCAGCCAATCGGCGGCCGGATTAAAATTCTATCCTGGGCTCAATCTTGTATACACAGGGGCCATTTCGAAGGTTTTTTTTTTATTTAGTTGGTTTATCCCCATAGCAGAAATTAAAATTCCAATACTCACCTATGATGTAAAGTGTATTTCGGCTGTATGTCAAATCTGTAATATGAACTTAATCGGTCAAGTGGTTTGTCCAGGACAGGGCTTCACCTTCGGACAGTCACCCGCGGAGTAATTCTGAAAACATGAAATATTGAACTTACACACTGTGTTGATTAATTGCAAATTATGTATTAAATATTGAAATAGTATTAATGTTGTTTAAGTTAATTATTGGTTACATCATTAAACTTTCTGAATATAATGAAAAAATAGGAAAAGTCCCCAGCCAAGGGGAGATAATCCATTACATATCCAAGTACCCCATAATATAGAAAATGTCAAGATTTTGGAAGAAAACCAGATATACCAAACCTTTTACATATTCAAATTTACCAGGAACATGGTTCCAGAGCCTTTTCTGTTTAAAATAAACAAATTAAACAAAGATCAAACCTGTAATGAGCACAAAAGATGCATGTCTTTGTCCGTGACTGGAATCTGTGCAACCAACATATATTTCCGGAAATCTTGAATGACCCTAAAACACCATTAATATGTTTCATTAACAGAAAAAAATATTCACAACATGGTATTTTTCATCATTATAACATAAAATGCATACTTTTAATAAACTTATTAGCCCTAATATTACAATTAATCAGTACAATTAGTTAAATTGGCTTACCTGCGATGAACACCCCCCCCCCCCCACCCCTTCCACCAATTGTACTCCCCCCCACCTAATTCCTGGTTCACCTAAACCGGAACATGCATACAGTTCCGTGAACTAAATTCTGACAACTGAGGAGACCTTGCACCGCGCACCCATGTGATCGTACCCATCTGATGTGAAACGCACATGCCACACGTTTATAGCCGTGCTAATTACCTGCATCTACGTTATATGTACCATTAACTTACTGGCCAATTCTAAATAAACTGCATGCATGGTCACAGTGACAAGTATTATTCTAAAACTTGGCGACTTACCTTTGTATCTATGAACTTACTCGGCTCCAGTGACTGACTCTTATACTTCCGGTTGCGTTCGCTATAGAGAGCAACCAACTAAATAATTTTACATAGACCACAGTGTTAAACTTTGTTAAAGTTTTGTACTGTATTATTAAAACAAAGGAATATTAGTTAGCTATGGTGTTCTATAATTAAAGTTCAGGTTCTCATATAACACTAAATAGATAAAAAAAAGTTTGGGTCCTTCTGCTCAAACTCCAACCAGGGTAGCTTTATTGAAATCAGGCGCATTTTGCACTAAAAAATACTGAAATTCTAATGTTTTTACCTATTCATTATCAAAGTTGATATTTTGAACCTAAATCTCAATGTGAATTTCCAAATTCATATCATGGTTATCTAGGAATAATTACCTGTCAGAAAACATTTTTACTTTTGAAATTCATAATTAGCCAGCCAATCGGCGGCCGGATTAAAATTCTATCCTGGGCTCAATCTTGTATACACAGGGGCCATTTCGAAGGTCTTTTTTTATTTAGTTGGTTTATCCCCATAGCAGAAATTAAAATTCCAATACTCACCTATGATGTAAAGTGTATTTCGGCTGTATGTCAAATCTGTAATATGAACTTAATCGGTCAAGTGGTTTGTCCAGGACAGGGCTTCACCTTCGGACAGTCACCCGCGGAGTAATTCTGAAAACATGAAATATTGAACTTACACACTGTGTTGATTAATTGCAAATTATGTATTAAATATTGAAATAGTATTAATGTTGTTTAAGTTAATTATTGGTTACATCATTAAACTTTCTGAATATAATGAAAAAATAGGAAAAGTCCCCAGCCAAGGGGAGATAATCCATTACATATCCAAGTACCCCATAATATAGAAAATGTCAAGATTTTGGAAGAAAACCAGATATACCAAACCTTTTACATATTCAAATTTACCAGGAACATGGTTCCAGAGCCTTTTCTGTTTAAAATAAACAAATTAAACAAAGATCAAACCTGTAATGAGCACAAAAGATGCATGTCTTTGTCCGTGACTGGAATCTGTGCAACCAACATATATTTCCGGAAATCTTGAATGACCCTAAAACACCATTAATATGTTTCATTAACAGAAAAAATATTCACAACATGGTATTTTTTTTATCATTATAACATAAAATGCATACTTTTAATAAACTTATTAGCCCTAATATTACAATTAATCAGTACAATTAGTTAAATTGGCTTACCTGCGATGAACAACCCCCCCCCCACCCCTTCCACCAATTGTACCCCCCCCACCTAATTCCTGGTTCACCTAAACCGGAACATGCATACAGTTCCGTGAACTAAATTCTGACAACTGAGGAGACCTTGCACCGCGCACCCATGTGATCGTACCCATCTGATGATCTGAAACCACATTCACACGTTTATAGCCGTGCTAATTACCTGCATCTACGTTATATGTACCATTAACTTACTGGCCAATTCTAAATAAACTGCATGCATGGTCACAGTGACAAGTATTATTCTAAAACTTGGCGACTTACCTTTGTATCTATGAACTTACTCGGCTCCAGTGACTGACTCTTATACTTCCGGTTGCGTTCGCTATAGAGAGCAACCAACTAAATAATTTTACATAGACCACAGTGTTAAACTTTGTTAAAGTTTTGTACTGTATTATTAAAACAAAGGAATATTAGTTAGCTATGGTGTTCTATAATTAAAGTTTAGGTTCTCATATAACACTAAATAGAAAAAAAGTTTGGGTCCTTCTGCTCAAACTCCAACCAGGGTAGCTTTATTGAAATCAGGCGCATTTTGCACTAAAAAATACTGAAATTCTAATGTTTTTACCTATTCATTATCAAAGTTGATATTTTGAACCTAAATCTCAATGTGAATTTCCAAATTCATATCATGGTTATCTAGGAATAATTACCTGTCAGAAAACATTTTTACTTTTGAAATTCATAATTAGCCAGCCAATCGGCGGCCGGATTAAAATTCTATCCGGGGCTCAATCTTGTATACACAGGGGCCATTTCGAAGGTCTTTTTTTTTATTTAGTTGGTTTATCCCCATAGCAGAAATTAAAATTCCAATACTCACCTATGATGTAAAGTGTATTTCGGCTGTATGTCAAATCTGTAATATGAACTTAATCGGTCAAGTGGTTTGTCCAGGACAGGGCTTCACCTTCGGACAGTCACCCGCGGAGTAATTCTGAAAACATGAAATATTGAACTTACACACTGTGTTGATTAATTGCAAATTATGTATTAAATATTGAAATAGTATTAATGTTGTTTAAGTTAATTATTGGTTACATCATTAAACTTTCTGAATATAATGAAAAAAAAATAGGAAAAGTCCCCAGCCAAGGGGAGATAATCCATTACATATCCAAGTACCCCATAATATAGAAAATGTCAAGATTTTGGAAGAAAACCAGATATACCAAACCTTTTACATATTCAAATTTACCAGGAACATGGTTCCAGAGCCTTTTCTGTTTAAAATAAACAAATTAAACAAAGATCAAACCTGTAATGAGCACAAAAGATGCATGTCTTTGTCCGTGACTGGAATCTGTGCAACCAACATATATTTCCGGAAATCTTGAATGACCCTAAAACACCATTAATATGTTTCATTAACAGAAAAAAATATTCACAACATGGTATTTTTCATCATTATAACATAAAATGCATACTTTTAATAAACTTATTAGCCCTAATATTACAATTAATCAGTACAATTAGTTAAATTGGCTTACCTGCGATGAACACCCCCCCCCCCACCCCTTCCACCAATTGTACTCCCCCCCACCTAATTCCTGGTTCACCTAAACCGGAACATGCATACAGTTCCGTGAACTAAATTCTGACAACTGAGGAGACCTTGCACCGCGCACCCATGTGATCGTACCCATCTGATGTGAAACGCACATGCCACACGTTTATAGCCGTGCTAATTACCTGCATCTACGTTATATGTACCATTAACTTACTGGCCAATTCTAAATAAACTGCATGCATGGTCACAGTGACAAGTATTATTCTAAAACTTGGCGACTTACCTTTGTATCTATGAACTTACTCGGCTCCAGTGACTGACTCTTATACTTCCGGTTGCGTTCGCTATAGAGAGCAACCAACTAAATAATTTTACATAGACCACAGTGTTAAACTTTGTTAAAGTTTTGTACTGTATTATTAAAACAAAGGAATATTAGTTAGCTACTGTGTTCTATAATTAAAGTTTAGGTTCTCATATAACACTAAATAGAAAAAAAAAAAGTTTGGGTCCTTCTGCTCAAACTCCAACCAGGGTAGCTTTATTGAAATCAGGCGCATTTTGCACTAAAAATACTGAAATTCTAATGTTTTTACCTATTCATTATCAAAGTTGATATTTTGAACCTAAATCTCAATGTGAATTTCCAAATTCATATCATGGTTATCTAGGAATAATTACCTGTCAGAAAACATTTTTACTTTTGAAATTCATAATTAGCCAGCCAATCGGCGGCCGGATTAAAATTCTATCCTGGGCTCAATCTTGTATACACAGGGGCCATTTCGAAGGTCTTTTTTTATTTAGTTGGTTTATCCCCATAGCAGAAATTAAAATTCCAATACTCACCTATGATGTAAAGTGTATTTCGGCTGTATGTCAAATCTGTAATATGAACTTAATCGGTCAAGTGGTTTGTCCAGGACAGGGCTTCACCTTCGGACAGTCACCCGCGGAGTAATTCTGAAAACATGAAATATTGAACTTACACACTGTGTTGATTAATTGCAAATTATGTATTAAATATTGAAATAGTATTAATGTTGTTTAAGTTAATTATTGGTTACATCATTAAACTTTCTGAATATAATGAAAAATAGGAAATAGGAAAAGTCCCCAGCCAAGGGGAGATAATCCATTATATATCCAAGTACCCCATAATATAGAAAATGTCAAGATTTTGGAAGAAAACCAGATATACCAAACCTTTTACATATTCAAATTTACCAGGAACATGGTTCCAGAGCCTTTTCTGTTTAAAATAAACAAATTAAACAAAGATCAAACCTGTAATGAGCACAAAAGATGCATGTCTTTGTCCGTGACTGGAATCTGTGCAACCAACATATATTTCCGGAAATCTTGAATGACCCTAAAACACCATTAATATGTTTCATTAACAGAAAAAAAATATTCACAACATGGTATTTTTCATCATTATAACATAAAATGCATACTTTTAATAAACTTATTAGCCCTAATATTACAATTAATCAGTACAATTAGTTAAATTGGCTTACCTGCGATGAACACCCCCCCACCCCTTCCACCAATTGTACCCCCCCCCACCTAATTCCTGGTTCACCTAAACCGGAACATGCATACAGTTCCGTGAACTAAATTCTGACAACTGAGGAGACCTTGCACCGCGCACCCATGTGATCGTACCCATCTGATGTGAAACGCACATGCCACACGTTTATAGCCGTGCTAATTACCTGCATCTACGTTATATGTACCATTAACTTACTGGCCAATTCTAAATAAACTGTATGCATGGTCACAGTGACAAGTATTATTCTAAAACTTGGCGACTTACCTTTGTATCTATGAACTTACTCGGCTCCAGTGACTGACTCTTATACTTCCGGTTGCGTTCGCTATAGAGAGCAACCAACTAAATAATTTTACATAGACCACAGTGTTAAACTTTGTTAAAGTTTTGTACTGTATTATTAAAACAAAGGAATATTAGTTAGCTACTGTGTTCTATAATTAAAGTTTAGGTTCTCATATAACACTAAATAGAAAAAAAAAAAGTTTGGGTCCTTCTGCTCAAACTCCAACCAGGGTAGCTTTATTGAAATCAGGCGCATTTTGCACTAAAAAATACTGAAATTCTAATGTTTTTTACCTATTCATTATCAAAGTTGATATTTTGAACCTAAATCTCAATGTGAATTTCCAAATTCATATCATGGTTATCTAGGAATAATTACCTGTCAGAAAACATTTTTACTTTTGAAATTCATAATTAGCCAGCCAATCGGCGGCCGGATTAAAATTCTATCCTGGGCTCAATCTTGTATACACAGGGGCCATTTCGAAGGTCTTTTTTTTTATTTAGTTGGTTTATCCCCATAGCAGAAATTAAAATTCCAATACTCACCTATGATGTAAAGTGTATTTCGGCTGTATGTCAAATCTGTAATATGAACTTAATCGGTCAAGTGGTTTGTCCAGGACAGGGCTTCACCTTCGGACAGTCACCCGCGGAGTAATTCTGAAAACATGAAATATTGAACTTACACACTGTGTTGATTAATTGCAAATTATGTATTAAATATTGAAATAGTATTAATGTTGTTTAAGTTAATTATTGGTTACATCATTAAACTTTCTGAATATAATGAAAAAATAGGAAAAGTCCCCAGCCAAGGGGAGATAATCCATTACATATCCAAGTACCCCATAATATAGAAAATGTCAAGATTTTGGAAGAAAACCAGATATACCAAACCTTTTACATATTCAAATTTACCAGGAACATGGTTCCAGAGCCTTTTCTGTTTAAAATAAACAAATTAAACAAAGATCAAACCTGTAATGAGCACAAAAGATGCATGTCTTTGTCCGTGACTGGAATCTGTGCAACCAACATATATTTCCGGAAATCTTGAATGACCCTAAAACACCATTAATATGTTTCATTAACAGAAAAAAAATATTCACAACATGGTATTTTTCATCATTATAACATAAAATGCATACTTTTAATAAACTTATTAGCCCTAATATTACAATTAATCAGTACAATTAGTTAAATTGGCTTACCTGCGATGAACACCCCCCCCACCCCTTCCACCAATTGTACTCCCCCCCCCCCCCCACCTAATTCCTGGTTCACCTAAACCGGAACATGCATACAGTTCCGTGAACTAAATTCTGACAACTGAGGAGACCTTGCACCGCGCACCCATGTGATCGTACCCATCTGATGTGAAACGCACATGCCACACGTTTATAGCCGTGCTAATTACCTGCATCTACGTTATATGTACCATTAACTTACTGGCCAATTCTAAATAAACTGCATGCATGGTCACAGTGACAAGTATTATTCTAAAACTTGGCGACTTACCTTTGTATCTATGAACTTACTCGGCTCCAGTGACTGACTCTTATACTTCCGGTTGCGTTCGCTATAGAGAGCAACCAACTAAATAATTTTACATAGACCACAGTGTTAAACTTTGTTAAAGTTTTGTACTGTATTATTAAAACAAAGGAATATTAGTTAGCTACTGTGTTCTATAATTAAAGTTTAGGTTCTCATATAACACTAAATAGAAAAAAAAAGTTTGGGTCCTTCTGCTCAAACTCCAACCAGGGTAGCTTTATTGAAATCAGGCGCATTTTGCACTAAAAATACTGAAATTCTAATGTTTTTACCTATTCATTATCAAAGTTGATATTTTGAACCTAAATCTCAATGTGAATTTCCAAATTCATATCATGGTTATCTAGGAATAATTACCTGTCAGAAAACATTTTTACTTTTGAAATTCATAATTAGCCAGCCAATCGGCGGCCGGATTAAAATTCTATCCTGGGCTCAATCTTGTATACACAGGGGCCATTTCGAAGGTCTTTTTTTATTTAGTTGGTTTATCCCCATAGCAGAAATTAAAATTCCAATACTCACCTATGATGTAAAGTGTATTTCGGCTGTATGTCAAATCTGTAATATGAACTTAATCGGTCAAGTGGTTTGTCCAGGACAGGGCTTCACCTTCGGACAGTCACCCGCGGAGTAATTCTGAAAACATGAAATATTGAACTTACACACTGTGTTGATTAATTGCAAATTATGTATTAAATATTGAAATAGTATTAATGTTGTTTAAGTTAATTATTGGTTACATCATTAAACTTTCTGAATATAATGAAAAAAATAGGAAAAGTCCCCAGCCAAGGGGAGATAATCCATTACATATCCAAGTACCCCATAATATAGAAAATGTCAAGATTTTGGAAGAAAACCAGATATACCAAACCTTTTACATATTCAAATTTACCAGGAACATGGTTCCAGAGCCTTTTCTGTTTAAAATAAACAAATTAAACAAAGATCAAACCTGTAATGAGCACAAAAGATGCATGTCTTTGTCCGTGACTGGAATCTGTGCAACCAACATATATTTCCGGAAATCTTGAATGACCCTAAAACACCATTAATATGTTTCATTAACAGAAAAAAAATATTCACCACATGGTATTTTTCATCATTATAACATAAAATGCATACTTTTAATAAACTTATTAGCCCTAATATTACAATTAATCAGTACAATTAGTTAAATTGGCTTACCTGCGATGAACACCCCCCCCCCCACCCCTTCCACCAATTGTACCCCCCCCCCCCCCCACCTAATTCCTGGTTCACCTAAACCGGAACATGCATACAGTTCCGTGAACTAAATTCTGACAACTGAGGAGACCTTGCACCACGCACCCATGTGATCGTACCCATCTGATGTGAAACGCACATGCCACACGTTTATAGCCGTGCTAATTACCTGCATCTACGTTATATGTACCATTAACTTACTGGCCAATTCTAAATAAACTGCATGCATGGTCACAGTGACAAGTATTATTCTAAAACTTGGCGACTTACCTTTGTATCTATGAACTTACTCGGCTCCAGTGACTGACTCTTATACTTCCGGTTGCGTTCGCTATAGAGAGCAACCAACTAAATAATTTTACATAGACCACAGTGTTAAACTTTGTTAAAGTTTTGTACTGTATTATTAAAACAAAGGAATATTAGTTAGCTACTGTGTTCTATAATTAAAGTTTAGGTTCTCATATAACACTAAATAGAAAAAAAAAGTTTGGGTCCTTCTGCTCAAACTCCAACCAGGGTAGCTTTATTGAAATCAGGCGCATTTTGCACTAAAAATACTGAAATTCTAATGTTTTTACCTATTCATTATCAAAGTTGATATTTTGAACCTAAATCTCAATGTGAATTTCCAAATTCATATCATGGTTATCTAGGAATAATTACCTGTCAGAAAACATTTTTACTTTTTGAAATTCATAATTAGCCAGCCAATCGGCGGCCGGATTAAAATTCTATCCTGGGCTCAATCTTGTATACACAGGGGCCATTTCGAAGGTTTTTTTTTATTTAGTTGGTTTATCCCCATAGCAGAAATTAAAATTCCAATACTCACCTATGATGTAAAGTGTATTTCGGCTGTATGTCAAATCTGTAATATGAACTTAATCGGTCAAGTGGTTTGTCCAGGACAGGGCTTCACCTTCGGACAGTCACCCGCGGAGTAATTCTGAAAACATGAAATATTGAACTTACACACTGTGTTGATTAATTGCAAATTATGTATTAAATATTGAAATAGTATTAATGTTGTTTAAGTTAATTATTGGTTACATCATTAAACTTTCTGAATATAATGAAAAAAATAGGAAAAGTCCCCAGCCAAGGGGAGATAATCCATTACATATCCAAGTACCCCATAATATAGAAAATGTCAAGATTTTGGAAGAAAACCAGATATACCAAACCTTTTACATATTCAAATTTACCAGGAACATGGTTCCAGAGCCTTTTCTGTTTAAAATAAACAAATTAAACAAAGATCAAACCTGTAATGAGCACAAAAGATGCATGTCTTTGTCCGTGACTGGAATCTGTGCAACCAACATATATTTCCGGAAATCTTGAATGACCCTAAAACACCATTAATATGTTTCATTAACAGAAAAAAATATTCACAACATGGTATTTTTCATCATTATAACATAAAATGCATACCCCCACCTAATTCCTGGTTCACCTAAACCGGAACATGCATACAGTTCCGTGAACTAAATTCTGACAACTGAGGAGACCTTGCACCGCGCACCCATGTGATCGTACCCATCTGATGTGAAACGCACATGCCACACGTTTATAGCCGTGCTAATTACCTGCATCTACGTTATATGTACCATTAACTTACTGGCCAATTCTAAATAAACTGCATGCATGGTCACAGTGACAAGTATTATTCTAAAACTTGGCGACTTACCTTTGTATCTATGAACTTACTCGGCTCCAGTGACTGACTCTTATACTTCCGGTTGCGTTCGCTATAGAGAGCAACCAACTAAATAATTTTACATAGACCACAGTGTTAAACTTTGTTAAAGTTTTGTACTGTATTATTAAAACAAAGGAATATTAGTTAGCTATGGTGTTCTATAATTAAAGTTTAGGTTCTCATATAACACTAAATAGAAAAAAGTTTGGGTCCTTCTGCTCAAACTCCAACCAGGGTAGCTTTATTGAAATCAGGCGCATTTTGCACTAAAAAATACTGAAATTCTAATGTTTTTACCTATTCATTATCAAAGTTGATATTTTGAACCTAAATCTCAATGTGAATTTCCAAATTCATATCATGGTTATCTAGGAATAATTACCTGTCAGAAAACATTTTTACTTTTGAAATTCATAATTAGCCAGCCAATCGGCGGCCGGATTAAAATTCTATCCTGGGCTCAATCTTGTATACACAGGGCCATTTCGAAGGTCTTTTTTTATTTAGTTGGTTTATCCCCATAGCAGAAATTAAAATTCCAATACTCACCTATGATGTAAAGTGTATTTCGGCTGTATGTCAAATCTGTAATATGAACTTAATCGGTCAAGTGGTTTGTCCAGGACAGGGCTTCACCTTCGGACAGTCACCCGCGGAGTAATTCTGAAAACATGAAATATTGAACTTACACACTGTGTTGATTAATTGCAAATTATGTATTAAATATTGAAATAGTATTAATGTTGTTTAAGTTAATTATTGGTTACATCATTAAACTTTCTGAATATAATGAAAAAATAGGAAAAGTCCCCAGCCAAGGGGAGATAATCCATTACATATCCAAGTACCCCATAATATAGAAAATGTCAAGATTTTGGAAGAAAACCAGATATACCAAACCTTTTACATATTCAAATTTACCAGGAACATGGTTCCAGAGCCTTTTCTGTTTAAAATAAACAAATTAAACAAAGATCAAACCTGTAATGAGCACAAAAGATGCATGTCTTTGTCCGTGACTGGAATCTGTGCAACCAACATATATTTCCGGAAATCTTGAATGACCCTAAAACACCATTAATATGTTTCATTAAAACAAAGGAATATTAGTTACAGATCGGTCCATTAAAATCATTGATTATCCTCCCATCACGGTGATCTGGCGCGACGCGTCGTCACCATCAAAGGGTTGCGATGATCCCCCGCGATGGGCCGATGTATCACCGAGGTTCCGTCACCGAGTATCCTCGTGACCATCGCGTGTTGCGATGACCTCCGCGATCCCCCGCGATCGTAGCACGATCGGTCACCGAGTGTCAGCAGGGATCATGGCGAATGGCTAAAATTTACCTGTAAAGTTGGTTGTCGGCAGCGGTCGTATGTTCGCTGATTTGTAACTGTTTTTTTTTTTTGTTTTGGCAAGGTATTGATTCATTTGAGATACTGTTTGTTATAATTTCTGTCAAAAATGTTTGTTGACTGACCTAAATAAATTATTAATGTATATATATATATGTGTGTGTGTATGTGTGTTATAATGGCAGAAATAAGTTTTTACTGCACGTGTCAACCTCCCTGAGCTGAATCTGTACTGACATTTTCTTACTGATCGTTCGTTTTTGTCCATTTACTAGGTAACAGATAATACAGAAATACGGTATATTGTTTTTAAATCTATTATTTGATTTTCGATTTTCAGTTAGACACTGCCGTAAATTCGGCATCCTATACAGTAGCAGCCAACAAAATGATACTTTAATTATAAGAAACTGAAAGATGAATACATTTGTAATTATTTGTGAATTTCGCTCTGGTGTACAGAGGAATTACATATTTTGTATTACCTTGATAAATACAAAGGGATTAGGCACAAGATATTACAACTTATGACGTCTTATCCAATCATCGTAAAATATTTACAGATGATGACATAGAAACGTGCTGTGAACAAATGAATATACCGAGTTAAATCCACAAAATGTATAGTAGATTGAACAAAATATTTACCGGTATGCATGGTTCTAAATACATGTACTGAATATGCATATTATTATAACTATAAGTGAATTGTATTTCTTAATTTCAAATATTAACTGTACATTTATAAGCGATGTTGACAAAATGTGTTCCATTGTAATACAAGCACACTCGGGTCTTGTTTCTGTATTAACATGTATGTCATAAAAGTTGTGCACATTACAGAGAATTTCAAAAGATTATAAGTTATTCATCTTGCTTAACGATTGTTTACGATCGATATGGGTTTCCCCGCTTTGTCACTGGATTGAGTGCACTAAATATTGCTATCGTAATGTCTCGGAGTAAAAGAAAATCTGAAAATATTTTGCATTGTATCTTATTTTATATTGGCGTAATGTTACCGAAAATATCGAACATCGTCCCAACGACCACTAATAAGCACTAAATTCACCCTTTTCAATTCTCCTATTTAATTCAATTTATTCCGTGGACCTTACGGTCCATAAGTGCAAATTACAACATTTCAAATATACTTTATATTACAAAAGAGATGATTTCACACCCACATTCGCCAGTGAGAAGATATTCTTTGGCTATTACAAACTCGATTGAAACACAGTATCTACTAAGTTAAAGTACATGTATTTGTACTAGTGTACATAATCTAAGGGTAGAATGCTTTACAATTCTATGTAACTATTGAAAACCTTTTAGATTAATTTTGTAAATTACGAAATAAAATAAATTATCATTTAGATTTGTGACCAATAATTACCCTCCTAAATTCTCACGAAATCAATTGACATCTAAGTGTTTATTCATAATAGCGATAAAAAAGATAGCTTGACACTGGCCATTAATAAGTTTCAATTACCACAAATTCCTTTTATGTAATCGGTGCGTTAATGACGTGCCAGTGTCAGAGGTTGGGACATGTTGTTTTAGTAATTTAGGTAACTCCTTTCGCTGAATACTCTAATTATGGTGCTATATGTGAACAACAAGAACTTAATCGGTTTCTCAATACTCATTGTGTAATGAAGATGACCTTTATTTTAAGATAAATGTGTGCAACCCTCATCCGCAGACTACACTCTTCAGCCTCCCGCTGTGATAGACAGATTTACCTGTGTCCGGCCGGCTAACTGGTCATCGGAAGCAAGGACGTATGTCGCACGTGCCGAAAAATGTCCAAATATAACCACTGCAGCTTGACACGTATGTGTTGTCATAGCGACGGCTGCCCCAGATCATAGCCACAGGCGTTTACCTGTAGACTTTTTTCAAAATGTAGCGTGTGCAGTCAGTTATGGTACATTGGTTTTCGATAGAAGATCAAACTTTAGTACGGTTATTGTACATGTGGTATTATCCAGATTATCGGAGCTCCACTGCTACATTAAACTCAGATGTACGAATGTACAGATAAACATTTATGATTTCAATTTAGATACAACTTTTCGTTCACAATTAAAGATTGTGATGATGAGTTCTATGTATATACATCCTTAAAATAATTTTATATCGGTTAGACGATGTATTCTGGTAAGTAGTAATACACCGTACATAATAGCTAGGACATGATCATATTATAAAAAATATACATTAAATAGTAATTAAATTATTTATGTCTCAAGGATTTACAAGATGATGTCTCTGTATAGAAAAAAATTCACACTTTGATTTGCTGATGCAATTTTGTAAAAATTTTGTTTCGATTTGTAATTCTGGTGTGGACTACGGTGAGTGATTATCTCTACTTATTTTAAATGATCTAGTTTAAATTGTTAGAATAGCACATTTTGGTGTTCAACAACAATATGTATGGTAAAGGTATTTTTAATCATCCATCATGTCATGCTTAATATTCCAGGTTCAATAATTTCACTTCTTGTTACACTTACAATTGTATCCAAGTGTAAAAACTCTTGACATCTTGGATCACGGTAGGTATTTCCCTGTGCTAAGAGGTATGACCCTTGTCTTGGTCACACGACGATCTACCAGCGAAACCATGTACTGGTATTTGACATCACAGGTAGTGCACATATAGTGCAGAATCTCTAGATATATATGAATTAAAAATTAATAAATTAATGTTATCCTTTTATTCACTAAACACGTACTATGGATCAGAAGATTTCAAATATATCGGCAGATTTAGTTAATTAACAGTCAGATATCGCCAATCGCTGTCTCTCTGGTTCTCATTCGGACACTTAAATTTAGCTGAAATTAAAGCGCCGTTTAAATTAATTAAGAAAAAAAACGTAAAAATCGCATGGCCTTATGCACATCTCAGGAAAAATCGTCTGGGCAAGGATTTATAAGTCTCATATACGTCCTTGGTCTTGGCAACGATACCGCTGTCGAAGTACCTCGCTCATATGGCTCATGTTGACTCGCTTATGTTGTACACGGAAAGGAAAAATTATATTTTGATATTTTATTCTGTTAAATTTCCTGACAATGATATCAAAACCGCATAAAAATCGGCCGCTATACCGAGATACCTCCCTCAAAATTGCTCATTTTGTACCTGTATAACGACTCATGCGACTGCTGATTTGGGGGAATAACCGAACTTGTGACGTCATTACCGGCAGTGGGCTGTTTTGTAGTGTAAAGTACAAATAATGTATGTCTGATATGGGGCTATGATAATTTACAACTATATATATACACACACACAATTATACCTGATCCTCGGTATGATTACGCTATAAGCTTCTTGACCAATTAGGATGATGATATGATTATATGAATATATTACGAAGTATTGCAGTTGAACTAATGCTAAAATAATAGTCTAAAGGGATCACCTTGTATACGTATTAGATGTGTGCGGCTCGTAATCCTGATATTCATTTGAATATGTTCTGTTCAATATACGTGATTTTCTTTCTTTAAAGCAAAGATTTGGATAGTATATCAAAATATTCTAAATATCTGTTTTAAGCAATCATCTACAGAGTGATGCAGTACGTTTATTGGTCATATGAATTATCATTATTATCATATGTATATCAAATAATGGTCGATATTGACCAAAACTCACAAAGAATTGAATATCCGAAATCTAGCAATTATCAGAAATATCATTTCTGACATTATGCATTACTTTTGATAAGGAATTATTAGTTTTCACTTATAAATCCTTGCTTTTGAATAGTTCTTTTTTCGATATGCCATTGTAAATAATATTACTGTTCCTAGTATAAATACATCAATCTGATTGAAAAATACATACACATGATACACTTGCTATATGTAATGTACAAATTGGGCCAAGACCTGTGTACAGTGTGAATTGAAATTACATGATGGTCAATTTGCTCACTCCCGTGGATAGTTTCTCTTTCTTACGTAATCTGGCCCCTCTCATGAGACCGTATTGAGACGATGTTGACCAGCGAAGTATACAGTTAGAGATTACAACACAGCGTGACATCAGCTAAGAAGTCTCTAGTCTCAGTTTTTTCTTCACATCCGTGCATGATCTGTTTTATAAATAAAGACACTAATTAATGAATGAATTTCAGCAAAATATGAACAAGTCATGTACAGTATGAAAGCTGAATGGGTTTTTTTGTCAGAAAAAATGGATCGATATATATCACTCCACTAAATGATACATATATGTATTTGTGTTATGGCGGTTCTCAAAACTTTATATGTATAATTAAAGCCGCCAATTCACGAAAATGAAATAAATCTGCTCTCAAGATATATTGTTAGACATAATTACTTATATACAAAACGTTCGGTTTAGAATCATGCCATATATCATGAAAGAACTAGGAGACATCAGCTTACCCGGGTCGGGTCTTGGATAACATAATGAAGGACGTATCAGTCCTTGATATGATACATGTATTCATGTGTATGTGTAGTCACTGGGAATATTGGAATTTTACCAAAGAAATAATAATCACTTTTGATTACAGAAAACAATTGACTTTTTCCCTTAATTACCAAATTCGGTAGCAGAAATATTAGTTCGTAATATTTACACAACGGTATGTTTACATGTATGAAAATAAAATCATTGTCACAGCTTGAAAGTTTCCTCCGCCAGTATACAAGGTTGGTTAATTTTATTATTGTAAATAATACGAAATAATACTTCACGATATATAATAATATATCAAGGACGAATATATAAATAAAACTCATCATCGAAATTTCAATGGTGCTGCTAAATGTTCACAGACATGATGTCTATCGATAATCAAAAACCATAACTGACTGCACACCCTACATTTTGAAAAAAAAGTCTACAGGTAAACGCCCGTGGCTATGATCTGGGGCAGCCGTCGCTATGACAACACATACGTGTCAAGCTGTAGTGGTTATATTTGGACATTTTTCGGCACGTGACGACATACCTACGTAAAATTCGTCCGGAATATTGCAAGAATTTTATTAATGAACAACATTACGTATAACTTAACGCCAGAGACAGATGATACTGACGGCTTCTGGATAATCTTCCGACATGGATTTATTCGTCCTTGCTTCCGATGACCAGTTAGCCGGCCGGACACAGGTAAATCTGTCTATCACAGCGGGAGGCTGAAGAGTGTAGTCTGCGGATGAGGGTTGCACACATTTATCTTAAAATAAAAGTCATCTTCATTTCACAATGTGTATGAAACTTATATTTAGAAACCGATTTTATTTTAAGTTCTTATTGTAAACATCAATCCTTGTAAACATGAATTCTTGGAAGTATATTGGTATAGCTATAAAGCGGTCGTAAGCTACATTAGAGACGATACACTATACATACACAAGACCGTTCTATTAGTTATCGACCTCAAACTATTTTCTTTAGACCTGGCTATAATTTAAGACAGGGCACGATGAAATAGACTATACTAGCTAGTGATGGCAAGTTTAGATAAGGTCGTCGTAATTCGGCCGTCGAATAAATTTAAGACATAGATAATAAGTGATATTTGTTTTTAGAAAATGGTGTCAAAATTCAAACTAGTAGAGAAACTTTAAAACACAAAATAAGGACATGTCAATGAACTCCTTTGAACCTTCAATATTTGACCCAAGGCCGTCTCTATGATATTTGACTGATGTCACCAACATTAGTCCCGGTCGCTGAAAATTTGGCCACCACTATAAAATTAGACTGAGGTCATCAAAATTCGACCCGGTCGTTAAAATTAGATAATTGCTGTAATATTAGACTGAGCCATCACAATTTGACCCAGTCGCTAAAAATTAGACTCGTCACTGAAACTTAGACCACCACTATAAAATTAGGCTTGGGTCATCAAAATTAGACCCGCCACTGAAAATTAGATCACCGCTGCAATATTCGACTCGGTCACCAAATTAGACACGAAGTCTTAAATAAGACGGTCTCTATATAGACTGATGTCATCAAAAAATAGGGGGTTTGGGAATTAGTACACGAACTATGGCATGTATTTCTAGACAATTTTGTTCAGAATTATTAGATCAATTTTCCATAAATATAAGACCAAATCGAAGAAAAAAAATAGTACTTTGTATTGTGTTTAAGTGTATATGCTCACACACAAACACTGCGTAATTTGTGAGGTACATATATGGTATCTATACGATACGTATATGGTAAATATAGTTATGTATCAATCAAAATCAATACTATGAAATATTCCATTTTATACGGAATGCTTAAGCAGCACCCATACAAAAGGACGGAAAGATTCATTTTAAAATAATAACTTATAAAATTGAGAAGCGCATTCGTAAAGTAAAAAGTTTTTAATTTACGATTTCTTCTTTATTTCCCGATCTTTCCTAAATATCATACACCAAAATTGAGATTGGATTATTCCCTTTCCAATGCTGTCTTCCAATTTTTGCTGACATTTCTGTATCGATAGTTATCAACTTACCTGTATTTTACTCACTATATGGCTCTACTCTCCACACATGCAACCAGCTGTGAAGTATACAGGTACATAACTCACCGCGGAAGGAGGAAGGGGTGTTAGGACACACGTGTAATTAACACATCCCATGGTGATATATGGTATCTATAATCTATACGATACGTATATGGTAAATAGAGTTATGTATCAATCAAAATCAATAGTATGAAATATTCCATTTTACACGGAATGCTTAAGCAGCGCCCATACAAAAGGACGGAAAGATTCATTTTAAAATAATAACTTATAAAATTGAGAAGCGCAATCGTAAAGTAAAAAGTTTTTAATTCACGATTTCTTCTTTATTTACCGACCGATCCTAAATGTCATACACCAAAATGGAGATTGGATTATTCCCTTTCCAATGCTGTCTTCCAATTTTTGCTGACATTTCTGCATAGATAGTTACAGTACCTGAACCGTTTAACGTTCCCAGCCTAACGCAAACGTAACTCAAAAAATCCGTCCGTTAGCTAACGCTAACGATTGCTAACGATTAACGATCAACGATTAACGCAATAACGATTTACGCAAAACGCTAAACGATCGGCAAGCATAGACCGGAAATACCATTGTTATAATCACGGAAATGGCTTGACGGTAAATAAATTACGGATCTTGACGTTCTGAAATACAAACGAAAGTATAAGGAAAACGGGAGTATGTTTAGGATTAAAATTTCTGTATACCATATAAACATTTGCCTATGAAAACTATATGGACACGATGAGGTCAAAGACGACAGCACTCAATACGAAGTTTCCACTTTACAGGTACAAAATGTACGTTTACAAAATGAATTACATGTGCAACTGTATGTATTAAGAAAGAATGGTATTATTCTAAAGTGTCTCATTCACCCGATATTTTAAGAATAACAAATTATTACAACATCTCTTTACTGATAATAACACAATGAAGTAAAAAAACGACTGAACTCGATATGAAGTTTCCACTTTACACGTACATGTGTACGTTTACAAATTACGTGTACAACCGTATGTATTAAGAGAGAATTGTATTATTGCAAGGGTCATATTTATCCGATATTTTAAGAAATAACAAACAAATTGTTACAACAACACTTTATTGATAATATTATCGTCACAATGTCATAATTTTAGTGAAGCGATCAGGCGTATACCGGTACTTTAAATAGTATCATGGTGTCGAAATGACGAATAAACGATTTTCACACAAACACATTTAAAATGCATTATTAGTACATCAAATTTCCATCTATATGCTTGATTTTTATTATCGATATTTCATAACTCAACAATTGTAATAAGTAACATTTTATAGTGTTTCCCGCATCAATCACAAGTTTAAGTTTGTTTTATTTTTCAGATTGTCGAAAGGCTCTTCCGCTTACCATGGAAAACGTATTCTCGGAATATTTTTCATAAAGGATTATACATTGTATTACTAGGGTGTGCATTTATAATTATAGATATACAGTATATGTGTACATAAAAGTTCATTGCTTACAATTGACTAGGCATCGATTTTAGGATCGCACATGTACATTTAAAAATGTACGTACTACATGTACATACATGTACGCCACAGTACAGCTACTGTAATAAAGATTAAACATTTGAATTCGTGTTTCGCCATTTGCAGTTCTCTCATTATATAGTTCATGCATATAGTCAAGATATAAAGAATGAAAATATTCCCCTTCCAGTTATCTATATTCAAATTAAGTCAATTATGCAAAATCATTGATGACAACAACGATGAAGATAGTGATGCAGATGTACACTGAAGATTACTGTAAAATTGCATTGCGACAATTTTCTACGTATATTTGTAACCGGTGTAAGAAACAAAGTTATTTGATCACATATCACATCAAGCAACTCTGCAATTTACAGTTACAAACAAATAATTATTCATTCATTCCAACGTAATATATAAGCTAATTCATTCCAACGTAATCTATAAGAAAGCATATTGTAAACATCAAAACTTTGAAATACGACAGTACGTGAAATGTACTGTCACATTGTACGGGGCACAGGTAAGTTGGGTATAGAGTTAATCTCCCTCCCAAGAAGGTGTTAATTACAGGTGAACTCCGCCCGTGGCCAGCGACAGGGGGTCGACACAAGGTAACACCTGTCGTGACCTTTATACCTGTACAGGTAAAAATACCCGTGCGCGTCACGCTGGGAATTGAAGAGATTCAAGGTACAAATAACAACGAACACGTGTGAGAAGTTAATTGTCCAGGTTTTTTTTATTGATATGAACAAAAACGTATATCCGTGTCTGATTTGACACGCGTACAGTACGTGTGAAGGCTTACAATATAACGTACCTGCTCAGTTCGAATTCTGAACACGTGTTCTACATGTAGATGTAGGTATACTCGTACATTACGGACATTCTTGTATCTGAAGAAATGCAAACGTTTACATCTTTTTATTCCCTTTTCCATTTTCATATAAATACAAGTACTAATATATAAATAATTGCGTTTAAAAAATATTTACATGTAGATGCCAAATCTCACCTCTTTCCGTGTTCAAACTCGTCATGTTAATGATTTTTAAACTTCACGAATTTATTTACAAATCTCCCGAGTTGCGTTCTTCGTACGTTGATAATTTTCAACATAACGAGAACAATATTACCCAGCGTGTCTGTAATATTGTTTTTTATATTTTTATTATCTGTTTTAGCTATTTTCGTGAGTAATCTTTCAATTGTCGTGGATTTTTTCTAAAAAATTGCTTTGGACATTAATGTTCTGTAAGACAGTTTCGTTAATATTTGAATTGCTTTCGCAGAAATAATAATAACAGAAACATATATACATATATGATATATGCTTCTGATAATAATAATAAAAAAGTGAAAATCACATTAAGTTTTGTAGTTTTGATAATTAATACATTTATTGTTTCTGTCGGGAGGAGGAAGGGGTGTTAGGACGCGTGTAATTAACACATCCCATGGTGATCGATGTTGTACAGGTAAATAACGAGCTATATCCGATTTTAATAAGGACGAATAGAGAACAATAGGGGCTAATTACAGGTAAGTTATAGTCTCTTTTAGAAAACGATTTACCAGTGAAACACCTGTGCGATAAAGTCACAGCAAGAACATTAGTACTCTTCTGACTTTACAGGTAAGTTATAGTCTCTTTTTAGAAAATCACATTATCAACATGCATATCTATTATACCAAAAAATATACGTAACTTAATTTCCCACATCTTATATCATGAAAATCTTATAATCCTGAATTATTATATATCCATTTTGCCTGAAATATTTATAATAAATATTTAGAAATTTACGGCATATGCATCGCTAACTATATGAAGCATTAGCGGCTAAATACTACAATTTTACATCTATATAACACATTTATCTGAAGCTTCATATCTCTTATCCTCGGTTTCTTATAAAATTCAAGATCATTCAGATAAGCCACATTGAAATTAAACCCATCGCTAAGTAAAAAAAAACTTTAATGTAAACAATGCGGTAGTTATTTTATCAACGCTGTATTCGAATTAGGACAGCTATGCAGTACGGTAACATACAAATGTAGAAAGTCGATTATTCACCTTAAATACTCTAAACATGTATGTATTTCATGAGACAAGCAAATACTTGTACGATTGTCTTTTTATACGTATATGAATACGTTTTTATGACTCTTGAATACATTGATTAATAAAAAAAGAGATTTTGAAAAACATATATTCATGTTACAGCAACGCTTTCTATCGACAGAGGATTTGCTTTGGTCAGCCAATCATAAAAAAATGTTTTCCACTGAGTGTCACCGATCAGTGTGGGACATAAAAACAGCTTTATTATTTTCTAGGGTTAGGGTTAGGATTAGGTTAACCCTTAACCATTCATACAAAAGGGCAGTGAAAAACATACAGAACACACAGTATATTTAAACAACAAGTTAAACAATTATCAAGGCCGCTTTCCTCAGAGTTTTTAATAAAGAGGCCTAAATCCTGTAGAAATTGTAGATCATTAGAAGACAAAAGTCGTTCCAAATTTTAAAAGAATTTTTCTCGCTGTAAAGTTAACGGTTCGCTTAAAATGAAGTTGGTTTCATTCTCAATGTCGTTACAAAATATGCCAGAAGACGGGGAATCTTTTTAGTGACAGAAGTTATTTACCGTTACAGGTTCTGCTAAATAAATATTGCAAGTTTTGCTGGATTAATATTCATAAAATTGCCCACCAATGAACAAGCGTGTCCAAGTTATCGGTCACTTGTGTTAGAGAAAAACAAAAGCTTTAAAAACATTGGAAATTTCTGATTGAAAACGTATCTTACGATCACATTAAAATATGAAAAAGATTATCAATTATTTATATTTCATATCGTATTCTATAATGAACTGTTCTATATTTTCGATATGACTCAACGTTTCACCGTCTGCCGACGGAACACATATCTCAGGTAATCTTTGCCAGCGTAACACTGACACCGTGACACTCAGGGACTGTGCTACCGCGATCCGCGGAGGACCGCCCGCTTTGAAGATCCGCGATGAAACGATCGCCGCGGATCATGGTGACATGGCGGATCACCGTGATCACGATGGGTCGCGGAGACGCCGCTTTGAAGATTCTCGGTGACGATTCATGGTGACATGTCACCGCGATTGTCCCCCTTGAGAGATAAGCCGACGCGGAGACAGCGAGACATTTCGATAATTTTAATGGACCGATCTGTATGTTGAAAAGGTTAAAGATGCTATTATTACAACTATGAAGGAATATGCTGTCCCTGTTTATAATCTTGATACTATCTATACCATTGATTTTGATATGTTTCAACCAATAATTGATGACCAGTTATTTTTGGAAATGATACTTTTAAAAATACGATCTGTGACAATATCCTACTGTGCTGATAGAAAAAGAAGGAAAAAAGACAGGTATGTCGAACTTGAAAATCTTATAAAAGCTGCAAGTGAGGTAGCTATGGATTGCTCAGAGTCCAATAATGTATTTGAAGAAGTTCTGTCTGATTTGAAGTCCGAGTTAGAGGAACTTAGAAGTGAATACATGAATGGTTTAATAACTCGATCTAGGGCCCAATGGGTAGAGTTAGGCGAAAAACCAACAAAGTATTTTTGTAACTTAGAAAAAAGAAATTATATTAACAAGAATGTTACTAAGATTGTTAAAGCGGACGGTTCGCTCATTGATGATCAAAAAGAGATATTAAATGAAATAAAGGTCTTTTATCAGAATCTTTATCAGAATAAAGATGATGTTATTGAAGATGTTGATCTAGGTGAATTACTTAAATCTTACGATGTCCCTAAACTAAGTAATAATTGTAAAAATATATTGGATCAGGAAATTACACTTGATGAGATTGCAAAATCTGTTAAAAGTCTAAAAAATGGAAAAAGTCCAGGTCCTGACGGCTACACTGTTTGAATTCTTCAATTTTTTTTGGCCAGACCTTCGCTTTTTTATAACAAAATCCTTGTTATTAGGAATACAAAGAGGTGAATTGTCTCACACTCAGAAACAAGGTGTCATATCCATTCTTCCTAAAGGTGACAGACCTAGAGAATTTATCAAAAACTGGAGACCAATTTCACTTTTGAATGTCTGTTATAAAATATTATCTAATGTGCTTGCAAAACGTATTAAATCTGTTCTTGACAACATAATTCACGAAAATCAAAAGGGTTTTTTAAAAGGCCGTTTTATCGGCGAAAATATCAGACAGCTGTATGACTTGTTGCAATTTGCAGAGGAGAAAAATACTCCTGGTCTTCTTCTGCTGGTTGACTTTGAAAAGGCCTTCGATTCTATATCTTGGAGCTTCCTTGACAAGGTCCTTACTTTTTTTTAATTTTGGTGATTTTATCAAAAAAGCAATATTTATACAAACAAACAATGCCTCTCTGACTGTTACTCAACATGGCTTTTTTTTCTGAATTTTTCCATATCGGCCGAGGCTGCAGACAGGGAGATCCAATATCGCCCTATCTTTTCATAATCTGTGTTGAAATTTTGGGGATACTGATTAGAAATAATAATGAGATCAAGGGCTTTTCAATCGGGTCGAAGGAATTAAAATTATCTCAATATGCAGATGATACAAGTCTTACCCTTGATGGTTCAGAAAAGAGTTTAAAGAAGACGCTTGATCTTCTTGATCAATATGCCAAGTACTCTGGACTAAAACCCAATATCGAAAAAAACTAAATGTATATGGTTTGGTAGTAAGAGGCATAGTGTTGAGAGGTTGTGCATTGAGAGGTCACTTAATTGGACTGATAAACCTTTTACTTCCCTGGGAGTTGAATTCAGTCTCAACATAAGTGATATTACTAAAATTAACTTTGAGAGTAAAATGAAAGAAATCAAAGCAATTATTCATTGTTGGTCAAGAAGACATCTTAGTACTATTGGTAGAATTACTGTTGTCAAAACAATTATACTATCAAAGCTAACTCATTTATTTATCAGCCTTCCTAAACCAAACAAGGAAATTGTAAAGTCCTTAGAACAGCTTTTGTACCATTTTATATGGAATGGTAAAAGAGACAGAGTCTCTAGAAACCAAATTGTTCAAAACTATAGTGAAGGTGGTCTTAAGATGATAAATGTTGATATATTTATCAAGTCTATGAAAATAGCCTGGATAAAGAGATTGATAACCAACAATAACACTTGCAATATTATTTTTGAAACAATTCTGGATAAAAGTAAAACATCACTATTCATATTTGGTTCTGATTTTCTAAAAATTAAATCAAAATAATATAAGTAATTTGTTTTGGAAAGAAGTATTGGCTGACCTTCTTTCATTCTATAATCTAAATAGAGAAGAAAATCCTTTTATGAGCCCTTGTGGTTCAATCCAAATATAAAAATTCAGAACAAGTCAGTTTTTTTTCGATCAATGGTCAAAAAATGGAATAAATTTTGTTTATGACATGTGTAATGAGCAAGGAGAGTTGATACAAAATTACGATGAAATTTTGTGATAAATTCTCTTTTCAACCAATGATCACCAATTTCTATGGTGTAAGAAATGCTATTTTGTCAAAATGGCTTTTTCTTAAGAATCATAGAACTGATATAACTCTTCCACACTGTCCCCCTCATATGCATAAGGTTTTAACAAATAAAACACGTGGTATTTCAGTGTATGACATTTTTATTAAAAAGTTAGCTGTTAAAAAGAATTATCAAGAAAAATGGTCATATGATCTTGATCTTCAGGCGGATCACTCCTGGTGGAAGAAGGCATGCTCCATTTTACTTAAATCTTCCTCTGATTCTAAACTTCGGTGGTTTCAATACCGAATTGTACATATAATAATATCTACAAATAAATATTTATATACAATAAAAATAATAAACTCTCCTCTTTGTTCCTTCTGCAAAGGAATTTCTGAAACTTTAATGCATCTTTTTTGTGAATGCCGTATTGTCTCAAATTTTTGGGAAGATTTTTCCTTGTGGGTTGAGACCAAGACAGGAATTGCTTTAGGACTTACCAATATCGGAATAATATTGGGTTTTCAAAGTCACAAATTTACAAATGTAAATTTTTTAGTTCTTTTAGCCAAATTTCATATATATAAGCTCAAATATACTAATGATCCCCCATCTGTCATAAGTTTTAAAAGAGATCTTGAATATTATTTCAGGTTAGATGAGTATACCAATAAAAAAAATCTAACTCTAAATGTTTTCAATAAAAGGTGGGAACACTTAAAATTACTTATTTCATGACTATCATAGCACTTTAATTCGATGCAGCTCATGTGTGGAAGTGTGAGTGAATGTTGTACATTCAGATTTTATATTTTCTCCTTTATAACTCAACAATTTGTTTTTTTTCATAAAGAAATATATAATTATAATATCTTTTATGAATGACTGTTTGTACATTCCATCAATTCATATGTTTTCTTCACTGTTAAATTTGTGTATTGTTTCTAATGATGTTTTTGGAGAATAAAAAAATTTGAAAGAGAAAAAAAAACCTTTTGGAATCCTGTAGCCCCTTCATTTCACCCTACAGCGGCTGTCAATGCTCAAACTCAGTGCCTAGATTTCACAAAGTTTCTGATGAAGAAAGAAATGACAATGTGTAGACTTTCACAATTCGATGACCTTCCAGAGAATTACATATGTTGGAAGGCTAGCTTCCAAGCCATTATGAAAGAGGTGGATGCAAATCCATCAGAAGAGCTTGACTTACTGGTCAAATGGTTGGGGCCTAAATCTTCACGTCATGCAAAAAGCATACGGGCATCAAAAGCTGGTAACCCGAACCATGGTCGTCAAGAACTATGGAGAAGATTAGATGAACAATATGGCTGCCCTGAGGTAATTTAATCCTTGATAAAGAAAAAGCTGGACAAGTTTCCTAGAGTCACCGCCAAGGACCCTGAAAAATTATATGATCTATTGGACATCATAACAGAAATTTACACTGTGAAGCAAAACAGCAATTTTACAGGAATCCTGTCGTACTACGACTCGTCCCTTCACATCAACCAGGTGGTGTCGAAGCTGCCACCCAGATTGCAATTTAAGTGGACAGATAGAGCAGCATCGTATAAAAAATCACATGGCAATGTATATCCTCCATTTGGATTTTTCGCAAGCTTAATGAAGGAGATGACATCGGTGCTAAATGACCCAGGTCTAATGATATTCAGTCATGATAGCTCATCTGCTGCCAGCACACGTCGTTTTGATAATCAGCGTCGCACAGATATTCGGGTGAAGAAAACCGATGTAAAGGGTGATACTCAGCACAAAGATGTGGTCTTCAATGAAGGAAAATGTATTATCCATGACTCAAATCACACACTTAACCAATGCAGAAAATTCAGAGAAAAGTCTTTGTCGGAACGCAAGAAGTTGCTCGCGGAGCACCACATCTGCTTCAAATGTTGTAAGTCGAACTCGCATCTCTACAAAAACTGTCACGAAGTGATATGTTGCGATATATGTCGTAGTGACAAACATCCCACAGCTCTCCATCCAACTTCTGACAACTACCAAAAGAACTCTGATAAACAGCAAAGGGTTAAGTCAAGTCACGGCGAGGAGAGAACTCCCAGACCAGTCCAGTTCCCTCAATCAGAAAATACAGAGAGACATGATCAGTCAACGTCTGTGTCAAGTCAGTGTACAAGAATATGTGGAAAGGGATTCAGTGGACGCTCCTGCGCCAAAACACTTCTTGTCAAGCTACATCCTGCGGAAGAACCAGATAAGTTTCGTACTGTATACGTGATCCTGGATGATCAAAGCAATAAAAGCCTCGGACACTCTGAAATCTTTGATTATTGGGGTATTCCCGCAAGCGGCTCCGTACCTTACACAGTAGTATCATGCTCAGGAAAGCAAACTACACATGGCTGTCGACTCAGTGGTTTGGCCATGACATCTATGGATGGGACATACACCATGAACCTACCTACTATTATCGAGTGTAATCATATTCCTAGTAACAGGGAAGAAATTCCTCCACCACAAGTGGCTACCTGGTATCCCCACATGTCGGACATAAACTTGCCCCCCGTGGAACCAGAAATAGATATCCAACTCCTCATAGGAAGAGACTTACCAGAAGCCTTTCATGTGACTGAACAGCGGACAGGGTCCAGTGGTGATCCTTTTGCTCAGAGATTGAAGTTAGGATGGGTCATAGTAGGCGAGACCTGCCTTGGGAAAACACACAAGCCAGATGTTGTCAGCGTAATGAAAACAAAGGTTCTTCCAGACAGAAGAGTGACTCTATTTGAAGAGTGTGCTAATAGGTTTCAGGTTAAAGATTCACCTGACCTGCGCAACAACATATTCCTTTGCACGAAGCATGATGACAAACCAGGATTGTCACTCGAAGATCGCTCATTCATGGAGCTGATGGACAGAGAATTTGTCAGAACCACAGATGGGTCTTGGTCAGCACCATTACCCTTTCGCGAAAATCGTCCTCGTCTTCCAAACAACCAACTCATCGCTCTTAAACGGGCACGTAAAAAATCATACCAAGCGGGAACATATGGTAAATTTCATGAAGGGTATCATCGACAAGGGTCACGCAGAAATAGCTCCACCGATAGATGAGAACAAAGAAAGATGATATCTTCCTTTATTTGGCGTGTACCACCCAAAGAAACCCGGCAAAATCAGGGGAGTTTTTGATTCATCAGCGAAATATTCTGGTATATCCCTTAACCAAGTCCTTTTGAAAGGCCCTGATCTTACAAATAACTTGCTTGGCGTGTTACTTCGCTTCAGGAAGGAGGAGATAGCAGTAACTGCTGATGTACAGCAAATGTTTTACTGCTTCTCAGTAAGACCAGATCATAGGGATTTTCTCCGTTTCTACTGGTACAAAGATAATCACCCCTCGCAACCCTTGACAGAATACAGGATGACCAAACACGTGTTTGGTACGGTCCGTCCCCCGCTGCGGCTAGCTATGGACTCAGGAAAGCGGCTAAGGATGCCGAGACTGATTATGGAAGTGATGTTTATTACTTTGTACAAAACAACTTCTACGTAGACGATGGCTTGATTTCTGAGTCGACTCCGGAAGAAGCGGTTAGCCTTCTCACACGTACTCAAGCAGCTTTGGCCACAGGTCATATTCGTTTACACAAGATCTGCTCCAACTCCCAGGAGGTTCTCGATAACTTCCCATCCAAAGACCTTGCGCAGGATTTAAAAGATCTTAATCTTGGCGATGACGACATACCGTCTCAGCGTAGTTTAGGCCTGTGTTGGAGACTTCCTACCGATGCGTTTTCCTTCAAGGTGTCTGACACTCCGAAGCCATACACTCGTCGTGGGGTGCTCTCCACCATCAATTCCCTCTACGATCCTTTAGGTTTTTTGGCTCCAGTGATCATCCAAGGAAGGGTCCTGCTTCGCGATATGGTCGAGGGAACGGTTGACTGGGACGAGCCCCTATCTGAAACACAACGCGTCAAGTGGGAAACCTGGGAGAAATCTCTATTACATCTTGATAGCTTCTCAATTCCGCGAAGAACTCCCATCTCAAAAGGTGACTTGACCAACGAGGTGCATATATTTGCTGACGCTTCGGAACGCGCTATAGCAGCAGTGGCGTATCTTACCCTAAATAACAACGGAGGGACTTACACCACATTCCCCTGGGGAAGTCTAAGGTGGCCCCCAAACATGGCCACTCCATACCGCGACTAGAGCTGTGTGGTGCTCTGCTGGCTGTCGAAGTAGGCGAGATTCTTTCTGAACAGTTGTCGCTACCTCCAGAACAAATGACATTTTACTCTGATAGTAAAGTCGTCTTAGGATGTTTGAATAACCGTACAAGACGGTTTTATGTCTACGTTGCCAACCGAGTAAGTAGGATACTCAGATTCTCGAAACCAGAACAGTGGTTTTATGTCACATCGGAGAGTAACCCTGCTGATGAGGGCACACGGTTTGTACCTGCATCACAGCTGAAAGATAGTATGTGGATTTCTGGACCACCTCAGTTTTGTCTACGCTCTACGTTTTCGCTAGTGGAACCCTCGCAGGATGAAAATGTTCGCCCAGAGGTTGTTGCTATGAAGACTCAAATCTCGCCTACCCCTGTTACAGATCTAATACATCTAATAGATCGTGGTGACACGACTATATTTATATGCAATTTATCAGGATGCATCTGAAATAAAGAAAATTACACTCAATTTTGTATCTAACATGATGCCAATAATGATTTACAATATAAATCTCTAATTGCAATTTTGAATTTAGTGCCTGATCAAAACCGCAAGACAAATCGTCATCTTTTTTCATAGTGGGCGAGTTGTCTTAATGGAATTTACTATATACTAAAAAAACACATTTGATATAGATTCTAGTGATTGATTACTTTTTTTCGAATCAAAACTTGCAAGGTCAGAATCTCAAAAAAAACTTACCTTGTCGAGAATTAATGGTGTTAAAATGTAACACATGCTCTTGCCGTAGCCAGTTGGCAGCATTGCAAAAACGTTATTGCCTTTTATAATATGTTCAATGACTTCTGCTTGTTCTGTTTTGAGATTGAAATTGTAATTTTTCTCTTTGAGAATACCATTGGCGATTTCGTTGATTTCTGATATTTTTGACAGTTCAACATGTGCGCCTCATAAACCGGAAGTTCTATAAATAGCAGTCGGGGAAGCCGTTGATTTTTAACCTTCATTTTCTGAAGTCACTCAAATTCTCGCGAGATTGGTTTTGGCAGCAATATACAAACAAAGTGCTGAAAATGACGAAGTCCGAAGAAACTGGAGGAAATGCATTTGTTAACAGTCGTTTACACATATAATTGATATGGAAGGTAGTGTAAAAATAATTTTTCTATCGAACTATGCAATTGTCAAAAAAATCACATGAAACCTGAAAATAGATAGATAGTCAAAATCATTCGGATGTGATAGAACAGGTTTTCTATCTTGTTATATTTGTTATTGCACTCTTCCTAGTCTTTACTCCAGCAACCTGTTTATTTATCTTTGACCCAAGTTCAGGGAGATACCGTGACAACAGGTCTTATCTAGGGTGTGTTTGCTGTTTAGCAGACACATTCATCAACCTAGTTGTCCTCAAGATCACCCCGATGCTGACCACTGACTGCTGGCCGGAGTACACGTGTGGTACACGTGGGAGGTGTTAATCAGTCAGTTCGGTCTTGTCAGTCCGGAAGCGGAAGTTATGTTTAGTGTGTAGATGAGTTGTTGTAGCAACGGTTTCACCTAAATATGGTGTTCTGTCCGAACTCAGACCAATCGGAGGTCACCTCGGGATGCGGGGATAATGGGTCCGTATAAAAAGGGCCGCTCCTGAGGCAAACTTTGTCTTGACTTAGGGAATAGGTAGGGAGCAGAGCCACGTCGTGCACTGTCAACAGTGCAACACTTGCGGGGTTTCTGAGCTAGACTACAACGTGGGTCTTTACTTAGAGTGTATCTATAGCTAACGTGGGGTTTGTGTATAATTAGGGGTTGTCAGGGGCTTAGGGCTTAGGCATCCTTAGGTATCCTAGTTGACACTGTTGGTTTTATATACCTCTAGAGTTAGGAACACTTGTAGGTGGTTAGTTGGCTCCGTAAGGTGTTAGGCTTTGTTTAGGGAACGTGGTAATCACACAGGACTTAGCTAATTAGGCCTAAAGTTTGGCCATAGTTAATCTTGGATACATTGTAACTGCCTCGGCACTTATATCTCTTATTGTTATCTGTTGTAACGGGCACTATTGTGAATCTTCTATGTAATACTTAATCTACTTGTCTTTTATATATATATATAATAAATAGTTATTTGTACCTGTATTTACCTAGTTGAGTTATTGGATTAGTGTCAGTGCTTCCGCTACATCCTGGAGATCGA
The DNA here is from genome assembly GCF_041381155.1 of Argopecten irradians. Taxonomy (NCBI): domain Eukaryota; kingdom Metazoa; phylum Mollusca; class Bivalvia; order Pectinida; family Pectinidae; genus Argopecten; species Argopecten irradians. Next base: position 43,111,951 of record NC_091144.1, read on the forward strand.
ACCTGTTGAGATACAGGCCTGTAATCTGTGGAGGAAACGGGATCCGGAGAGGATTTGTGACGACTGTGGACTCTGTTGTATACTAAAAATACTATACGATCACGATTTGGGACTTATACATATAACGGGAGCTACAGTCGGATCGCCCCTCCGGGTCTCTTGAGGAAAACCCTCCCTATTACATTGTTTTAGAGCCCACCATGGTTTGTTTGTTTGATTAATTAACGTCCTATTAACAGCTATGGTCATGTAAGGACGGCCTCCCATGTATGCAGTGTTTTGCGTGTATGTTATGCGAGGTGTGTGTTTTGGGAGACTGCGGTATATTAATGTAGTGTCTTCTTGTATAGTGGAACTGTTGCCCTTTTTATAGTGCTATATCACTGAAGCATGCCGCCGAAGATACCAAGTAACACACCCCACCCGGTCACATTATACTGACAACGGGCGAACCAGTCGTCCCACTCCCTGTATGCTGAGCGCTACGCAGGAGCAGAAACTACCACTTTTATAGACTTTGATTTGTCTCGGCCAGGGGACAGTACCCAGAGCCTTCCTCACAGGGGCGAGCGCTCAACTAAAGGCCAAACCCCCAGACAGTAAAAGAAGTCATCACAATACCATCACACAATTGCTTAATATTCATATTTTTCCAATCAAAGGGTTAAGCTTCCTCCAATTTGATTAAAATATAGATTCTTATAACCACTCCGTTCAATAGAGGATCTGACAATATCCCATCAGGGGGCACGTCCAGATGACCTTTATACCACGTGTACTTCAGAGCAAATGCAGTTTCCACACCTTACAACATCATTTGAAAACGTCACTTCGCCCAAGTATCAATCTGATTAAAATACAGATCCTTATTATCACTACGTTTGATAAGAGGATCTAAGAAAATCCCATTAGGGGTCATGTCCAGGTGACCTTAAAAAACGGCCAATCAAATTGCTACTTGCAAAATTTTGACAGTGAATTTCAGGGGACGAAATTGTTTGAAAACCCTGTCAGAATTATTTTGGTTTACGTAGCCATCTCGCCCAAAGAGCACAACAAAGCTTATTGTGTATGTTTACTGGGACGAAATATCGCTTTCAATTGATGTAGGAAGGTGTAGAAAATGGATTTGGTATGAATTCCACGTGGTATAAAGGTCATCTGGACGTGACCCCCTATGGGATTTTGTCAGATCCTTCATTTAACGGAGTGGTTATAAGGATCTGTATTTACAATTAGCTTTGTTGTGCATTTAGGGCGAGATGACTACATACACGAAATTTGGACAGCTTTTTCAAACTATTTCGTCCACAGTCGAGATTTTGACTGCCATTTTCATTGGCCATTTCAAAAGTTCATCTTAACGTGACTCCTAAGGGGATGTTCTCAGATCCTCTTATCCAACGTAGTGACAATAAGGAACTGTGTTTTAATCAGATTGAAGCTTCCTCGTAACCAACTAAGCTTTGTTTGAAGTTGAGGGGTTTAACGTATCGCAACGTATGATTCGTTTCCGAGTACGAGAAAAGCTCATTCTTGATTATATAAGGTGCATGCAGCATTGCCGTTTATACCATTATCGCTGTGGTGCCGTAGGTGGTGCCATCTCGCCCAAATAGCACAACAAGACCACAATTAACTCTGCTATATGTTTCATTGTAACGTTAAAATTCATAATAAAATCCCAAAATTTCGTTGACAAGTTTCCATCTAACCTGGTCAAGGTCAATATCCGAGGAACAAATTCTGAAAGTTTCAACCTAGCATGACCGGCATTTTCTCAAGATATCTGTCATCAAGTGTCACCATGTGCCAATTATATACATCCGGGTCATGGGTTGGGGTCAAAACAGGACTTTTTACACAGGATCCTGGAGCAATAAAAACATCAGAAAATTCAGTATTTTACACTATAACAGTTAATTTGACATATACACTACACATCTACATTAAATTTGTTGGCAAATACCAAGTTCACAGGGGCATGCTGCATGTTTTCATAAAATACATACATTTCTGAAGGGACTTCATTCGTGGGTACTGAAACCGGAAGTATGTAATTGTGGTCTCAGTCCTATTAAATAGCACAACAAGGTAATCTGGGACGAATTAGAGACACCTCGGCCCTGGTCCATTCTCGGTCCAAGACAACTCGGCTCAATCTTATTTTCGACCTAAGACATCTCGACCCGTATATGTTGTAAATAGTTTTGCGACGTCCTTCTCCGGGGGGGCGTGCCTTGATTCACTTCGGTCTCCGGCGGCAGACATGGACGCTCTCTCCAATTCGGAGATCGCTTATAAAATATAATCCACCGGGCTTCCGTCCTCGACAATAGCGAGGCGCCAACACGGGACGTGACCCGCGAACCGCCTGAGGTAGCGTTAACGTCACTAAATTTTGTGGGCGTCGTAAGTAGACGTTACCAGTTGAGTAAGTGAACAACACTTATAAATCCCAAAAGTATAATGTACAAAGGTGACAACACGCTCAGGCCCTTATCTCTCGCACACCTTCCATACAACTCCACTCTATCACAGACTCACGCCAGACCCGCACTAAACTCTAATCGCCGTCTTATATACCAGTATTCTGGGCAAATATGGGCCTCCTCATTCGATGACTGGGTGAATATGATAACCAGCTAATAATCAACTATATCGATATAATAGTATATTTGAAACAAAAGAAATGCATTCTGTTATAAAACATACTTGTAAGTGTTTTGCATAGCATACAAAGTGGACAAACGATGTTGAACAAGTTCTGAAGTATTTAACAAAATGACAATACCGAGTACAAAAAGTACATATATAAAAGAACATTAAAACAGCAAAATAATATGGGAATATATGGAGCATTATAAATATACTAATATCTTTATTGATAACTCTTCAAGAATCACATTATCAAAATATATTCAGTATTTGAATACATTGCACTAAAGACTGTCAGATTTAGCCAAAACTATATCTGACCAATGAAAATGTTCATATCATTGAAAATTTTCTTCAAGACTGATGACATTATGAAAATATATTTAGCATTACAAATACATAGCACCAAAGTCTGTCATATTAGGCCCGAAATTGCCAAAACTATACCTGACCAATGAAAATGCTCATATTATTGATAACTTTCTTCAAAATATATTCAGTTTTACAAATACACATCTAAACTGAAACAAGTTCTTTTCCTTGAACAGTTACTTTGCCTGGCATCATTTCCATTAAAACATCTTCCTGAAATTTGACCGGGTGGGGTGTGTTGCTTGGTGTCTTCGGCGGCATGCTTCAGTGATATAGCACTATAAAAAGGGCAACAGTTCCACTATACAAGAATACACAACATAAATATACCGCAGCCTCCCAAAACACGCACCTCGCACAACATTCACGCAACACATTGCATACATGGGAGGCCGTCCTTACATGACCATAGCTGTTTATAGGAGGTTAATTAATCAACAAACAAACAAAAAATCAATATTACCGTCATTTCCATGCGACAAAAGTACATTAGAAAGCTTTATGGGGGATTGCATAGCCGTTGACTTTGCATAGATGGGATGTTTTTTCTGGTGCAAATGATACGATCTTCGTGTCGGATTTTCCCATTTGGAATTTAGCCTTAAAGTATTGGTTTTTCCTGTGAGATTTCCACATCTGTAAGGTTATACATATATCCAAGTAATGACTGCGTATCTTCAAAGAGATTCCGTTTAGCCATGATGTGTTTGGATTGTTTTTGTTTCACTCGGCATCTTCAGCTGGTCTGAATCTGGCAGGAACTGGTGTAGTGTATATTTAGCAATCTGGAATGTTCGTAATTTTCCGTTACATTTACAGAAATAGATGAAGACTGTCGAAAAGTCCAGAAACGACCCATCTTTTGATCCGAACATTTCGATTATCTTCTAAAACTCAAATTATTTATTTCCGGATTCCAAGCCATGTGGGTATAAAGGGGAATGAAAAGGCTGATAAAGCAGCTAAGACTGCTCTTCGCCTAAGCAGGGTTGGCCCTGCAGGTAGGGCGTTAGAATTGTACCTGCTGCCCCTATTGCATGATCGTAAAAGGCGACTAAATTTAGGATCTTATCTTTTCTCTTCTTCCTAACTGACTTTTTCCTTCCTAATGCCTCCCTTGGCACCGCCTCACTTTTGGCCTTGAGTTGAGCGTTCGCCCCTGTGAGGAAGGCTCTAGGTTCTGTCCCCTGGCCGTGACACACCAAAGTCTTTAAAAGTGGTAGTTTCTGCTCCTGCTTAGCGCTCAGCATACAGGGAGTGGGACGACTGGTTCGCCCGTTGTCAGTATAATGTGACCGGGTGGGGTGTGTTGCTTGGTGTCTTCGGCGGCATGCTTCAGTGATATAGCACTATAAAAAGGGCAAAAGTTCCACTATACAAGAAGACACTACATGAATATACCGCAGTCTCCCAAAACACGCACCTCGCACAACATACAAGCAACACACCACATACATGGGAGGCCGTCCTTACATGACCATAGCTGTTAATAGGACGTTAATTAATCAAACAAACAAACAAACAAAAACATCTTCGCCTCGCACAAACAGATTAGAAACTACATTACACCGACATCAAACCTTACATCCAGTCAGCCATTAATCACCATATTGGCATCAAAGGTGGTCTACCGAATCAAATAAACTGTTTAAAGTACAACCTACACTTAATCCTAATCTGTTCAGTCGGAGAGACCGCAGAGAGGAAGTTGTTCTCTCTCGGCTCCGAATTGGACACACATTTTACACATTCCTATCTATTGAGAGGGGAGGATCCTCCTACATGCCATGCATGTGATTCTCCTCTGATAGTGAAGCATGCTTAATTGTATTGATTTTAAACACATACGAGATAAGTACTATGATGTCTCCTACATGTACACTTTGTTCCATGCCGTGAGACATAATCGTATTTTCAATTATCTCAAAGAGATCGACATTTTTAACAAAATTTGAACGTTTTCTCATCGTTTCGTCAACATTGTGCATGTGTTTTCGCCAATACTATTTTATCCTATGTAACTCTTTTTATTAAATCAACATTTACAATTTTGTTTTAGTTTTTACTTGCCTTTTTCTTATCCTGATCTTTTAGATACAGTCCTTGTTTATATCTTAATACTAATGCCTGCCTTGTAGTTTGGCCCTAAATGACCTTAGATGTCGATGGGCCGAAAAACTCAAACAAACAAAAGGTTGCAAGGGAGGCTGAACAAGGCGGAGCTGTATTAGCTATAGAATCGATGGTTACCGACGTGGATGTAGTAGGAACGTCATTCGTCACTGTTGAAGATATTGGTATAATGACTGGGAAATAACGTCGACAGATTCCCTCGAAGCAGGTGTGAATATAGCCTATCTTCCCTCTTCTCTTCAAGATTCTGAAGTTGAGTCGGCATGAGTTCAATGGCGTTTGATGAAATGTCATTGTCTGGAACTGCAGTGGATGAAGTTGTAGATACTGGGCCTTTCACTGTAGCTCTGGATCTCTTTTGACGGACATCTTAAGAAGAAAAAAGGTCAAAAGGCAGACATGTGCAAATTATAGAAAATACAAGTTATTAGTAAAAGTTGGGTTTTTTTAAACAAAATAAATAATTACAACTATCAATACTAATATGATATGTATAACATCAATATAAACGAGGTGAACTACATATGCGTAAGTTGATCACTGAAGGAGTTATATAACCATTAGCCTTAATATATAAATATTAATTGTATAAAAGCTTTTGTGTATTATCAAAAATCATAAAGTTATTAGAGCATATATATAATAATCTGCAACAAACTGGCATTAATCATGAAATGAAATAGACTGCAGATTAATTATGAACATTCATGTTTACAAAATGCATAAACTCATCATTCAGAAAATTACTGTGCTAGTTATATATCACACAGAAAAGCAGTCTTATAATTACTGAGCAAGAAAAGCCATCACTGATTCAAATATTAAACTAATTCAAGCCAGGCAATTCAAATGCCAACCAGTAATATGGTGTTTACATAGAGACATGCATACAAGACACAGTATTTGTCAAAAGAAATAAATACCAAACTGCTTCCAGGTTTTTTTTTTTTTTGTAAATAATTAGCAAATTGCACAGAAGCAGAGTGATATCCATAACACATCAGCTATGTAACCCCTAAGCTGGACGCAAAAATATGTGATCATGTAATCTTATGGGATTGGTTCCCATTGTCAATAATCAAAATCAAAATGTTTAACTTGCTAGTGCAACACAAAGTTGATCAATGGGACACTGGAGGTAACTCGAGCTCTTAAAGGGACTAGACTATAGATACATGGGAGATAATTCGTGTGACAATTAGGCCACTTGTGACAAGCTAATCAAAATGCAGCCCCGAATCGAATGCATACCGTCATTGTTAGCCATCTCTGCAACCCGATCGTTGTAAACACTGACCGAAACGTCCCGAATCGAATGCATACCGTCATTGTTAGATAAAAGGATCGACGGTGTCATAGTGGGGGAAGTGAGGTCATTCCCACAGATATTGTAAACAAACTGCGCATGGGCGACGAGAGAAAATATCGGACCTCAAATGACTTAAAAGGCGGTCGATAGTACCACCAGGATATCCTAAAAACGACACACAATCTGACTGTCGACCAAATTAGCTCTAGGGGCTTCGTCTGAAACATACTGGCCTAATCTGCGGATAAAACTTTGACCCAACAACAGAAGACGTCGCTCGTACGACTGCGCCATCTTGGTCTATATATATGACGTAGAGTTTCGCTTACCTTGACCTTTGTTTCAAAACAAATACATGTGGGTTTCTACAAGCTGTCATGTGGATGTAGGGAAAACGTAGACAGATGACTTCCAAAGGCCATAGGATCACCAAATCAGCACATCCTGACACAAACACTGTGTAGAAGGCACAGCAATTCCATAAATGTCCAATAAAACCAAATACAGCTGTAAGATATGAATGAAATCTGACCGATGGACGAAAGTACGACAGGAAAACGATGTTTTAAATTTCTTCTACCTTCTAAAAAAGTATGTAAATGCTGACATTTTTAGAATTATTCCCAATTTTCAAAAATGGCATCTGATGCTGTATGGATGGGGTTCTATAGTGGGGACTCCCTTTGTCTTACAAGGGCTACATCAGGGGCTTGACCAATCAGAAGACGTATAAATCTACTATAGGGCTTACCGCGGTCAGTGACCTATGGCCAATCAAATTAGGCCTAATTAGCACATTTATTAATGGGAATCAATTATGTGTGAATCTTTATGGTACAAAAATATGTCTATGAATAGGCATTTGTTATACAATGTATATTATCGTCTATCAATTTCGCTGGTGTGTCTACATTCAGCATTCTTTCTCTGTATATGCTATCATTTGCTAACTGTTTCAATGTAATCTGATTCATCAGCAGCATTGAATTTCATATATTTGCTGACTTTCCATTTGAAAGTATGTATGATGCCCAATCTTTAATCACTTCAACCACTTTCGAGTTTCAGAGTTTTCTTGTTGTTCACATAAGGGGTTAATTTGAATTTTCAATGTTATGAGATCCATCTTTTTGGTAAAAAATAGAGAGAAAAAATCGATTCCTTAATAAAGGTATTTGCAACAAGATGCATGATTTGCAGTCGAGAAGTGAAGAAAACGTTTATAAATACAGTGAAACTTGTTAATTCCTGTAATGTCAGATTAGACAGGTTCTAATGTATACGACTTAATTACAGAGTGAAGCCTGGACGGGTTGACTTCCTTGCTGCTGACATTGCTGTCCACGCAGATGTCATATGCATCTAGCAGCTTTTCCTGAAATATTCAAGGAAGAAAAAAACTATGTTAAATCTTGTTCATACCACACTTTGATTTAGAAGATATTCCATAGACAATGAAAATCTGTATATTCATATCTAGTTATAAATTTCAATTTAACAATGTCAAAAGTTCATAATATGTCTGTATCTGTTCTTCTAAATACAGTGCATGCTGAGTATCCTTTAACTTACCTTTTGCAATTCATCACAAGGTGAAGGAGTTTTCTTTGAGGTCGTCGAGGAATAGATTGATCAGGGGCTTGTCTCTTATGTGGTGGGATATCAATAGAAGAGTACAAGAAAGAAGCAAAAGAGGAGCATGAAAATGATGCAGAAGGAGCCGAAAAAAGTCGAAGAGACTGATGAAGTGTGTGAAGGAGAAAATGAAGGAATGGGTTTGCTGCTGTTGGAAGTCCAAGGTTGATTGTTAGAACATCATGGATGGTCTGGACCTGGAATCACAACGATAATATTTGAAACAAGAGATCCCAGAGGGATCTTGGCGCCCACCAAAGAATGATCTATGTCTGACAACAGAAAGAGGGATCTTTTCCCTGCTTTTCAAACTTTTACTACATACTATATATGAACCTTGAGAAAGATCCTTTCAGTACTTTCTGAGATATGTAGCAGTAACAAACTTCAATTATCAAAATTCAAGATGGCAACCTGTCGATCATCTTGCTGACCGATCTGTCCCAAAATGCAATATGCACAACTAGGGTCGTAGGGGAACCTACATATGAAATTTGAGAAAGATTCCTTCAGTACTTTCTGGGAAATAGTGTTAACAAACTTTAACTATCAAAATCCAAGATGGCCGCCGGTCGGCTATCTTGTTGACCGATCACTCCCAAAATGCAATATGCACAACTAGGGTTCAAGGGGAACATGAATATGAAATTTGAGAGAGATCCCTTCAGTACTTTCTGAGAAATAGCGGTAACAAACTTTAACTATCAAAATCCAAGATGGCCGTCAGTCGGTCGGCCATCTTGTTGACTGATTGGTCCCAAAATGCAATATGCACAACTAGGGCCCTAGGGGAACCTATATATGAAATTTGAGAAAGATCCCTTCAGTACTTTCTGGGAAATAGCGGTAACAAACTTTAACTATCAAAATCCAAGATGGCCGCCGGTCGGCCATCATTGTTGACCGATTGGTCCCAAAATGCAATATGCACAACTAGGGCCCTAGGGAAACCTACATATGAAATTTGAGAAAGATCCCTTAAGTACTTTCTGGGAAATAGCGGTAACAAACTTTAACTATCAAAATCCAAGATGGCCGCCAGTCGGCCATCTTGTTGACCGATTGGTCCCAAAATGCAATATGCACAACTAGGGCCCAAGGAGAACCAACATATGAAATTTGAGAAAGATCCCTTCAAAACTTTCTGAGAAATCGAAATCCAAGAGCGGTAACAAACTTTAACTATCAAAATCCAAGATGGCCGCCAGTCGGCCATCTTCATCTTGTTTTGAACTTCATTCTCAAGTTCTACCGGTGCGATAAGGCTGAAACTTGCATGAAATGATCTTGACATGGTCCCGACAAAGTGTTTGTTGTTATTTTTCGGGTCAATCCGAAATCCAAGATGGCCGCCACAGCCGCCCATCTTGAAAATACATTTTGAACTTCTTCTCAAGTTCTACAGGTGCAATTAGGCTGAAACTGACATGAAATGATCCTGACATGGTCCCGACAAAGTGTTGTTACTTTTCCGGGTCGATCCGAAATCCAAGATGGCTGCCACAGCCGCCATCATTGAAAAACACATTTTGAACTTCTTCTCAAGTTCTACAAGTGCGATTTGGCTGAAACTGCATGAAATGATCCTGACATGGTCCTGACAAAGTGTTGTTATTTTTCGGGTCGATCCGAAATCCAAGATGGCCTGCCAAACGCAAAGCCGCCATCATGAAAAACAGACGATTTTGAACTTCATCTCAAGTTCAACCGGGGTGCGATAAGGCTTGAAACTTGCATGAAGATGAATCTTTGACAGCTGACGGTCCCGACAAAAGTGTTGTTATTAGCGGTTGCAATCTGACCCGAAAGGGACAGGCGTGATGACCTAGTGAGTCATTCATGTTTTCGTACCAGTCGTCGTGCGCCGTCCGCCGTCCGCCGTGCGCCGTCCCGCGTGCACTGTTAACTTGTTTCACATTTTGAACTTTCTTCTCAAGTTTGACCAGTGGGATTGAGCTGAAACTTACCTGAAATGATCCTGAGATGGTCCCGAGCAAAGTGTTGTTATTTTTCGGGTCGATCCGAAATCCAAGATGGCCGCCACAGCCGCCATCTTGAAAACACATTTTGAACTTCTTCTCAAGTTCTACCGGTGCGATTTGGCTGAAACTTGCATGAAATGATCCTGACATGGTCCCGACAAAAGTGTTGTTATTTTTCGGGTCGATCCGAAATCCAAGATGGCCGCCACAGGGCGCCATCTTGAAAACACATTTTGAACTTCTTCTCAAGTTCTACCGGTGCGATTTTGGCTGAAACTTGCATGAAATGATCCTGACATGGTCCCGACAAAGTGTTGTTATTTTTCGGGTCGATCCGAAATCCAAGATGGCCGCCACAGCCGCCATCTTGAAAACACATTTTAAACTTCTTCTCAAGTTCTACCGGTGCGATTTGGCTGAAACTTGCATGAAATGATCCTGACATGGTCCCGACAAAGTGTTGTTATTTTTCGGGTCGATCCGAAATCCAAGATGGCCGCCACAGGCGCAATCTTGAAAACACATTTTGAACTTCTTCTCAAGTTCTACCGGTGTGATTTGGCTGAAACTTACATGAAATGATCCTGACATGGTCCCGACAAAGTGTTGTTATTTTTCGGGTCGATCCGAAATCCAAGATGGCCGCCACAGCCGCCATCTTGAAAACACATTTTAAACTTCTTCTCAAGTTCTACCGGTGCGATTTGGCTGAAACTTGCATGAAATGATCCTGACATGGTCCCGACAAAGTGTTGTTATTATTCGGGTCGATCCGAAATCCAAGATGGCCGCCACAGGCGCCATCTTGAAAACACATTTTGAACTTTCTCAAGTTCTACTGGTGCGATTTGGCTGAAACTTGCATGAAATGATCCTGACATGGTCCCGACAAAGTGTTGTTATTTTTTCGGGTCGATCCGAAATCCAAGATGGCCGCCACAGCCGCCATCTTGAAAACACATTTTGAAATTATTCTCAAGTTCAACTCGTGCGATTTGGCTGAAACTTGCATAAAATGATCCTGACATGGTCCCGACAAAGTGTTTTTATTTTTCGGGTCAATCCGAAATCCAAGATGACCGGCACATCTGCCATATTGAAAACACATTTTTGAACTTCTTCTCAAGTTTTACTGGTTCGATTTGGCTGAAACTTGCATGAAATGATCCTGACATGGTCCCGACAAAGTGTTGTTATTTTTCGGGTCGATCCGAAATCCAAGATGGCCGCCACAGCCGCCATCTTGAAAACACATTTTGAACTTCTTCTCAAGTTCTGCCTATGTGATTTGGCTGAAACTTGCCTGAGATGATCCTGACATGGATCGACAAAGTATTGTTACATCTCTGGTTGATCCCAAATTGAAGAAGGCTACTATGACACTATATCTAATTAATTTTCCTACATGTTAAGGCCCTTGGGCCTCTTGTTTGAAATAAAATTTGTTGAAGGAAATGGAAAATGATCCTGACATGGTCCTGACAAAGTGACACCATATGAAATTAATTTTACTATTGCCAAGGTAGTCAGATGACCGTTAAGGCCCTTTGGGCCTCTTGTTTTTCGGGTCGATCCGAAATCCAAGATGGCCGCCACAGCCGCCATCTTGAAAACACATTTTGAAACTTCTTCTCAAGTTCTACAAGTGCGATTTGGCTGAAACTTGCATGAAATGATCCTGACATGGTCCCGACAAAGTGTTGTTAATTTTCGGGTCGATCCGAAATCCAAGATGGCCGCCACGCCGCCATCTTGAAAACACATTTTGAACTTCTTCTCAAGTTCTACCAGTGCGATTAGGCTGAAACTTGCATGAAATGATCCTGACATGGTCCCGACAAAGTGTTGTTATTTTTCGGGTCGATCCGAAATCCAAGATGGCCGCCAAAGCCGCCATCTTGAAAAACACATTTTGAACTTCTTCTCAAGTTCTACAAGTGCGATTAGGCTGAAACTTGCATGAAATGATCCTGACATGGTCCCGACAAAGTGTTGTTATTTTTCAGGTCGATTTGAAATCCAAGATGGCCGCCAAAGCCGCCATCTTGAAAACACATTTTGAACTTCTTCTCAAGTTCTACCGGTGCGATTAGGCTGAAACTTGAATGAAATGATCCTGACATGGTCCCGACAAAGTGTTGTTATTTTTCGGGTCGATCCGAAATCCAAGATGGCCACCAAAGCCGCCATCTTGAAAACACATTTTGAACTTCTTCTCAAGTTCTACAGGTGCAATTAGGCTGAAACTGGCATGAAATGATCCTGACATGGTCCCGACAAAGTGTTGTTACTTTTCGGGTCGATCCGAAATCCAAGATGGCCGCCACAGCCGCCATCTTGAAAACACATTTTGAACTTCTTCTCAAGTTCTACCAGTGCGATTTGGCTGAAACTTGCATGAAATGATACTGACATGGTCCCGACAAAGTGTTGTTATTTTTCGGGTCGATCCGAAATCCAAGATGGCCGCCACAGCCGCCATCTAGAAAAACACATTTTGAACTTCTTCTCAAGTTCTACAGGTGCGATTAGGCTGAAACTGGCATGAAATGATCCTGACATGGTCCCGACAAATGTGTTGTTTAACTTTTCGGGTCGATCCGAAATTCAAGATGGCCGCCACAGCCGCCATCTTGAAAACACATTTTGAACTTCTTCTTAAGTTCTACCGGTGCTGTTTTGGCTGAAACTTTGCATGAAATGATCCTGACATGGTCCCGACAAAGTGTTGTTACATCTCTGGGTTGATACACCAATTCGCAGATGGCTACCATGACACTTATTATTCTAGATTAATTATCTCTTACTATGATAAGGCGTCGCTATTGGCTCTCTGTGTTAGAAATAAAATTTTCGTTTGACAGAAAAGTTGAAAAATATCTCTGACCTGGTCACCTGAACAACTGAAACCATATGAAATTAGATTTTCCTATTGTCCAAAGGTATTCAGATGACCGTTTTAAGGCCATGTGGGAACTCATGATAGGTATTTAAAATTGCCTTTTAGGTATTTTCTCAATAGTAGCCGCACTAGGACTAATTTAGGATTCCCTGAAACACTAATAAGCGGAAGGAAATTGTAAATGCATTATATACATTGACTCATCACAACTGACAAAAGTCCAAGTGCTTATATGAAAAAATGAACCCGGACTTAAAGTTGTAAACAAATTTGGTATTGTTTGTATAAGCTACACCTTTAAATACGCTTTTTCAAATTTGAAATATTAAAACTATCAATAAAATCAACGTTACAGTACCTGGTTTGATCATACATGCGTCCCTCCTTGTCATTGTCTCTTAAATCGTCGCCTCGATGGTTTATTTGTTTGCCGACTGGTGACAGTGACGTATCGTCTCCCTGTGAGCATCAGTATTGATGTTGAAATCATTTTTCTGAATATCTCTAGGTTCTCACGGCCTCTATTACAGAAATAGTATTGGCCGGTTTTGTAATTTACCGGGGAATAGCTTTTTATAACAGTGAAAATTTTAATAGCATTTCTATTGACTACTTTTTATATAGCGAAAAAGAATTAAAGGTATAATAATACCAGTTACCTGTTTGAGCAATCACTAAGTTACCCAAATGAGGAATTATGATACATTGTGTTTAGACGAATGGGTGTCGTAGGTCGCGAGTTTGAGGCCCGGATAGGGCACGAGTCAATAAATTGTCAGTTTTTGTTAATTTCTTTTCTTTGATATGTCATAATTACTAAACACAATTATCATATGCACGATGTGTTGTTGATCAAAAGGTTTAATTTGACAATTTCCACAGTGATCATGTCAGCATATGGAACCGACTATCGCTGTCAGCATATGGAACCGACTATCGCTTCATCATAGAAAGGTCCTTTTTGGGAACGTAGATGTGGTGCGGTGGTATGGTAGAAGGCGCGGTTATGTTTGGCTAGGCGATTGGGTGTGCCGTAGATCCTGAGTTCAAGACCCGGATAGCTACATATAGGACATAAGTAAATAAATTTTCATCCTTTGTTAAATTATATTTCTCTGTTATAACATAACTGATACAAACATTCATCGAGATTCACATATAACTTGCAGTCTGAGTGTAATCAATATCTTCCTCACATAGAAGATTTGACGACATCCCATATAAGGTCATGTCTGATGACCTTTTAAATTGACCAATCACATATCTTGACATGGCAAAATAGTTTGCAAGAACTATCAAAATCATAAACAGTCATTTATCAAAATTTATTAGTATCAATTTGAAAGTGAACCCATATGGGGATGTTGTCAGAATCCCTCCATAAAATGAATGAGAATAATGATTTGTGTTTTAATCAGTTCGGATAAATTGCATCTTTATAAAAGAGAGAAAAATAAAAGATACTGTATACATTTCACAAGATAACAATTTTGAGGGTATGAACAAGTTAGAATAGTGTGTGCAATATGTAGAACTGTTGTTTCTAAAGGAATTTCATCATATAAGCTTTAAGAAAGAATGCATTTATCAATAAAAGTTCTCCAACAATGTTAGAAGTTTAGCAAGAGAAGAAACTGATGTTGAGTCTTGTGGTTAGCCTGATTAACGTCCGATAATAATTAATAATTCGGCTGACCAGTAGCTCTCATGATATGGCAGTACACTAAACATAACAATTGACATTTGTTGATTTCAGGAGAAAGGTAAATATGAGCCCGGCGGAGATTGCTGATGACGTTGTAGAATTTTGGGTGGAGTTCCTCGGCCGTTATAGAATTTTGTGGGTGGAGTTCCTCGGCCGTTATAGAATTTTGTGGGTGGAGTTCCTCGGCCGTTATAGAATTTTGTGGGTGGAGTTCCTCGGCCGTTATAGAATTTTGTGGGTGGAGTTCCTCGGCCGTTATAGAATTTTGTGGGTGGAGTTCCTCGGCCGTTATAGAATTTTGTGGGTGGAGTTCCTCGGCCGTTATAGAATTTTGTGGGTGGAGTTCCTCGGCCGTTATAGAATTTTGTGGGTGGAGTTCCTCGGCCGTTATAGAATTTTGTGGGTGGAGTTCCTCGGCCGTTATAGAATTTTGTGGGTGGAGTTCCTCGGCCGTTATAGAATTTTGTGGGTGGAGTTCCTCGGCCGTTATAGAAATTTTGGGTGGAGTTCCTCGGCCGTTGCAGAAATTTTGGGTGGAGTTCCTCGGCCGTTGTAGAAATTTTGGGTGGAGTTCCTCGGCCGTTGTAGAAATTTTGGGTGGAGTTCCTCGGCCGTTATTTTGGGTGGAGTTCCTCGGCCATTGTAGAATTTTGGGTGGAGTTCCTCGGCCATTGTAGAATTTTTTGGTGGAGTTCCTCGGCCGTTTGTAGAAATTTGTGGGTGGAGTTCCTCGGCCGTTATCATTCTGTAATGGATGTTATTGATCTACTCACAAAACAGGTAGGCTTGTTTTTTAAAGTGTTTAGGCATAACTCAGAAAACTAATAGGCAAGTCTTTAAAGTGGTGAGGTATAACTCAGAAACCAGGTAGACAGACTTTAAAGTGGTGAGGCATAATTCAAAAAACAGGTAGACAGACTTTAAAGTAGTGAGGCATACATGAAACTCAGAAACAGGTAGGCAGGTCTTAAAGAAGTTGAGGCATAACTCAGAAAACAGTTTTGACTTTAGACAGACTTTGAAGTGGTGAGGCATAACTCAGAAAACAAGTAGGTAGACTTTAAAATGGTGAGGCATAACTCAAAAAACAGGTAGACAGACTTTAAAGTGGTGAAGCATACCTGAAACGCAGAAACAGGTAGGCAGGTCTTAAAAGAAGTTGAGGCATAACTCAGAAAAAAGGTAGGTAGACTTTTAAAGTTGTGAGGCATAACTCAGAAAAACAGGTAGACTGACTTATAAGTGGTGATGCATAACTCAAAAACAGGTAGACAGACTTTGAAGTGGTGACTTTACTCAGAAAACAGGTAGGCAGGTCTTAAAGAAGTTGAGGCATAACTCAGAAAAAAGGTAGGTAGACTTTTGAAGTTGTGAGGCATAACTCAGAAAACAGGTAGATAGACAGGTAGAGTTTAAAATGGTGAGGCATAACTCAAAAACAGGTAGGCAAACTTTGAAGTGGTGAGGCATAAGTCAGACACAGGTAGGTAGACTTTAAATATTTAGGTAAAACTAAGAAAACAGATAGATAGACAAGTCTTTAAAGTGGTGAGGCATATCTAAGAAACCAGGTAGGCAGTCTTTAAAGTGGCGAGGAATACATGAAACTCAGAAACAGGTAGACAGACTTTGAAGTGGTGAGGCATAACTCAGAAAACAGGTAGGTAGACTTTAAAATGGTGAGGCATAATTAAAAAAAAAACCAGGTAGACAGACTTTTGAAGTGGTGAGGCATAAGTCAGAAAAACAGGTAGGCAGGTGTTTAAATTGGTGAGGGATAACTCAGAAAGCAGGTACACAGACTTTTAAGTGATGATGCATAACCCAGAAAACAGGTAGGTAGACTTTAAAATGGTGAGGCATAACTCAAAAAACAGGTAGACAGACTTTTAAGTGGTGATGCATAAGTCAGAAAACATGTAGGCAGATCTTTAAAGTGGTGAGGCATAAATCAGAAAACAGGTAGACAGACTTCAAAGTGTTTAGGCATAACTCAGAAACAGATAGGCAGACTTTAAAGTGGTGAGGCATACATGAAACGCAGAAACAGGTAGGCAGGTATTAAAAAAGTTGAGGCATAACTCAGAAAACAGGTAGGTAGACTTTAAAATGGTGTGGTATAACTCAGAAAACAGGTATACAGACTTTAAAGTGGTAAGGCATAACTAAGAATCCAGGTAGGCGGTCTTTAAAGTGGTAAGGCATACATGAAACTCAGAAAACAGGTAGACAGACTTCAAAGTGTTTAGGAATAACTCAGAAAACAGGTAGGCAGACTTTAAAGTGGTGAGGCTTAACGGCGTAGACAGACTTTGAAGTGGAGAGGCATAACTCGGAAAACAGAAAAAAGATAGGCAGGTCTTAAAGAAGTTGATGCATAACTCAGAAAACAGGTAGGTAGACTTTAAAGTGGTAAGGCATAACTAGGTAGGTAGACTTTAAAGTGGTAAGGCATAACTAAGAAACCAGGTAGGCAGTCTTTAAAGTGGTGAAATATAACTAAGAAACCAGGTAGGCAGTCTTTAAAGTGGCAAGGCATAACTAGGTAGGCTAGACTTTAAAGTGGTAAGGCATAACTAAGAAACCAGGTAGGCAGTCTTTAAAGTGGTGAAATATAACTAAGAAACCAGGTAGGCAGTCTTTAAAGTGGTGAAATATAACTAAGAAACCAGGTAGGCAGTCTTTAAAGTGGTGAAATATAACTAAGAAACCAGGTAGGCAGTCTTTAAAGTGGCAAGGCATAACTAGGTAGGCAGACTTTAAAGTGGTAAGGCATAACTAAGAAACCAGGTAGGCAGTCTTTAAAGTGGTGAAATATAACTAAGAAACCAGGTAGGCAGTCTTTAAAGTGGCAAGGCATAACTAGGTAGGCAGACTTTGAAGTGGTGAAGCATAACTCAGAAAACAGGTAGGTAGCGCTTCATGCTGGATTTGCATCTGTTCAGTTGACATTCATATTGGCTATGAATGCCAACTGAAAGACGTTCAAAGCTTATATTTACATTTAGTTACAATTTTATGATAAAATTCCAAGGGATTTCGAATTTATAATGAAATAAGCATTCGTTATTGTCATAGATTGAACAGCCGTCTTCCGTGATTGCTGACACGAAAATTGTGACGTCACAATGATAATGACGTCATAATAAGCGCTTGAAGTTCATTGTCTATGTGACTGCCAACTACGCTTGGTAAGGTTACATAGAGGGACTGCAATGAAAATGTAAATATAAAGTAGTGAGACATAACTCAGAAAACAGGTAGGCAGGTCTTTTAAGTGGTGAGGCATCATAATTGTTCTGATTGAGTCTGAGTATACTCGGATGTTGAAAGTAACAAAAGTTTTTTAAATGATGTAAAATATTGTTTATACCCTAGTATTTGGTGTTTTTTTCAGAAAATGAAATGTTAGATGTTACATTGCTTATCATATTTATTTGCTCTTTCATAAATCTTATAACTTCAAATTTGAAACGATCTGTGTAAATTCCAATAAAATCAAAATGAAATAACTTATAATGCCGAATGTACTTTTATAACAATGATGTGAATATGGAAAATAACTCTTCATCAAAATGTAGAAACACAATATAATGCAATATTACCCTTCCGATTTCCAGTGAAGCATTTCTTTTTGTGAAAAAAGTTTTTGTAGTTGAGATTATTATACACAAACAACACTTTCTATGAGTTGGGTTTGCAAACTGGTTCAGAACCATTTTATATTCCCTTTGATCTTTGAAATCTCCTGTCTTTGTATGTTGAAGGAGAAATAACACTGAATGTGGTTAATTGATCGAATCAGTGACCAGTTCTTTATTGGTGGCAGTCAAGCCTATGGAAGACCAGTGTTATAAAAAGGACGAGGAACTGACCATAGACTTTGTGACCAGTTGTATCGCACTCTGTCTTGACCACCTCAACACAATCAGTGATACCGTCCAAGTGGCCAAACAACTCCAAGGTACACATTCAGACACAGTACCTTATACGTGACCATAGCTGTTAATAGGACGTTAATTAATCAAACAAACAAACAAAATCAGCAAAATAAATCGGCCCAAAATATTGGATGATATTTTAGTTTTTCAAACAGTTGTCCTCCAGATGGAGAACATATCTAATTAAATATTGTTAGTATAATCCATTTTAAATGTAACAAATCATGTTTCATTTCTGAGAAATACTTTTGTTTTAATTACCAGATTTAGATAACCAAGTCATTGTGTTCACTTATTATGGAGAAACTGCTGACACCTTCCTGGCTGTTTTTGTAAGTCAATCTAACACTGATCCGCTAGCGACTGTATAGTCGTCAAATTTCACAGGTGTAAAATTTCGCAATTTACTTTTTAGCCCACCATCATCAGATGGTGGGCTATTCAAATCGCCCTGCGTCCGTGGTCCGTGGTCCGTCGTCCGCCGTCCGTCGTCCGTCCGTAAACAATGCTTGTTATCACTATTTCTTAAAAACTGCCGCAAGGATTTTGTTCAAACTTCACATGGAGGGTCCCCTTGGTCCATATTTGTGCCATACAGATTTTGAGGCTGATCGGAAAAAAACAAGATGGCCGCCAGGCAGCCATCTTTAATTTTGGCAGTTGAAGTTTGTTATCGATATTTCTGGAGAACTACTGAAGGGATTTTGTTCAAACTTCACATGGAGGTTACCCTTGGTCCCTAGTTGTGCCATACAGATTTTGAGGCTGATCGGAAAAAACAAGATGGCCGCCAGACAGCCATCTTTGATTTTGGCAGTTGAAGTTTGTTATCGATATTTCTTGAGAACTACAGTAGGGATTTTGTTCAAACTTCAAATGGAGGTTACCCTTGGTCCCTAGTTGTGCCATACAGATTTTGAGGCTGATCTGATAAACAAGATGGCCGCCAGGCAGCCATCTTTAATTTTGGCAGTTGAAGTTTGTTATCGATATTTTTTGAGAACTACAGTAGGGATTTTGTTCAAACTTAACATGGAGGTTACCCTTGGTCCTTAGTTGTGCCAATACAGATTTTGAGGCTGATCGGAAAAACAAGATGGCCGCCAGACAGCCATCTTTGATTTTGGCAGTTGAAGTTTGTTATCGATATTTCTTGAGAACTACAGTAGGGATTTTGTTCAAACTTCACATGGAGGTTACCCTTGGTCCCTAGTTGTGCCATACAGATTTTGAGGCTGTTCGGAAAAACAAGATGGCCGCCAGGCAGCCATCTTTGATTTTGGCAGTTGAAGTTTGTTATCGATATTTCTTGAGAACTACTGAAGGAATTTTGTTCAAACTTCACATGGAGGTTACCCTTGGTCCCTGTTTGTGCCATACAGATTTTGAGGCTGAAAGGAAAAACAAGATGGCGGCCATCTTGGATTTTGATAGTTAAGGTTTGATATCCCCATTTCTTCATTAAGTGCTGAAGGGATCTTTCTCAAATTTAATATGTAGGTTCCCCTAGGGCCTTTGTTGTGCATATTGCATTTTTGGACCAAACGGTGAACAAGATGGCCGCCAGGCCGCCATCTTGGATTTTGATAGTTTAAAGTTTGTTATGGCTATTTCTCAGATTGTACTGAAGGGATCTGTCTGAAATTTTATATGTAGGTTCCCCTAGGGACCCTAGTTGTGTATATTGCATCTTGGGACCGATCGGTTAACAAGATGGCCGCCAGGCAGCCATCTTGGATTTTGTTATTCAAAGTTTGTTTTCGCTATTTCTCAGAAAGTACTAAAGGGATCTGTCTCAAAATTCATATGTAGGTTCCCCTGGGACCCTAGTTGTGCATATTGTGATTTGGGACCGATTGGTCAACAAAATTGCTGCCAGGCAGCCATCTTGGATTTTTATATTCAAAAGTTTGTTTATCGCTATTGTCTCAGAAAGAAGTATTGAATGTGATCTTTCCAAAATTTCACATGTAGGTTCCCCTAGGGCCACTAGTTGTGCATATTGTGATTTGGGACCGATTGATACAACAAGATGGCCGCCAAGGAGTCATCTTCGATTTTTGAAAAGTTGATGTTTGTTACCCGCTATTTCTCAAAAGGTACTGAATTAGCGATCTGTCTCAAATTTTTATATGTAGTAATGTTTGAAAAAGTTTAAAAAAAGTAGAGAAAAGATGCCATCTTTCCTTTGTCAGATATAGATCATTCTTTGGTGGGCGCCAAGATCCCTCTGGGATCTCTTGTTACAATTTTATTCGCAGTGATTTATTTTTGTGAATTATCTGTGTAATTATCTTTAAACCCACACAAATATTAGCAACTACACAGTATATAGGTTTTTTATACAGACAGGACTGTTTAAAAATGTCTGAAGCTGCCATAATTAATTTATTCATCCCTTAAATATCCTAATGGGCTAGTATAGCCTTTGATTTAGAAGAGTCTAAATGTGTCTTCAGGGGTGAATGAACTTCGGGAAAAAAGTAGGGTTATTTTATTTTCTGTGCTTAAAAGGAATATTGGGACAGCTTAAATGCAAACCTTCAATTTATTCAAAAGTATACTTTTATTATCCACTTTCGTTAGAATTATCACTTTTACATGAGTTCATTAACCCTTGATGAAAGTAAAAGTTTACATAATACAGATTATTATGGGTAGATATCAATGAAAAGTATGGCATATTCTTTGAGAATAGTATGCAACCTTGACAAATTGATGACACACCAGTAAACAAACAAGTACTACCTACCGCAAGGGCAGATAACTTTTCGAAATATGTAAATACAAAATAATGGTAGTCTCCATTATTTAATTTCTATTGTATACGAAAATATTTCACCGATACTTAGTATAATTATGCATCAATTTGCTAATGTAACCAAAAAAATTGTGTTCATTTTAACTGTGTTGCTGTAATAATCAGTTTTTCCTTCACAAAGGCGGTAGTTGTAAAGGCCCGCTTTATGAAGGTTGGTACGCGGTTAGAGGACAGCACAACTTAACAGACTCCTACATATAGAAGGCATGTTGGAGATGTCCGGACGACTGGCCGCTCAGACGGAGTATCAATTCCCCCACATCTCACCTCCCCCTCTAACCGAGCCAGAGGAAGGCGAGGAGGAAGTCCCGGCTAAAAAGGAAGCAACTCCTCGCAAGAAATGAAAAGATGATGATATTTTATCAGAAGTTTGAAAAACTAATCAGCAATACTATTTGACAGTGTTACAAGTTCCAAAGTATTATCAATAACATGTTAAAGTACTAATTAATATATGTATTATTGTTCATGTTGTATTATATTCTTTTAAATATATAAAAAGATAAATGTTCAAGAAATAAATGAATATGAATTAAAATAAACAATATTTAGAACAGTTATCTTTTTTTCATTTATTTGAATCCTTGCATTATGAATATCTGCATCAATATTCTTCCTTACTCTTTATATTGACATAACATATCCGGTGTTGTCATCAAATTTTATTCGTCATTCAAAAAGTACATAATAATCTCTAATGCTAAATTCCAAAAGTTGGAAAAATGTTCCACATTTTGAGCAGTTTTCATAAACAATAATATTTAAGAAAATCCATGAAACTGTAAATGAAGTCAACTCCTATGAGATCTTAAATTAAATGTTCAGCAGATTTCAGACTTTAAAAGTGCCAGTCTGTTACATGTACTTCCTGAGGTAAAACTAAATACACATCAAATCAAACATCACATACCAGCCTGGAATTATCATGACTCACAACGCACATTACATGTAATGTATGTGTATTTTAAACAATTAATTGCATACCATATTCTACGAAATACGGGCTCCTGTTCCTATAAGCAACCCCGTCCCCTTTTCGAGGACTGAATTTAACTTACCTCCAATTGAATACAGACTGATGATATAAACTGTAGTAGGTTCTCTATTTGTTTTTTTGTTTGTTTGTTGTTGTTTTTTTTGGTTTTTTTTTTCAAAATGATAAATAGCTTACTTTGTGCAATGATTTTGTGAAAGGTTAGCCCTAATGTGGTCTGAATGATTATCCTTTTATGTTTTCAAAGTTATAAAGTTGGACGATTTGTGCAGGAAACTGTGGTAGAAGTGATTTATTGTCTATTGTGGGAAGTAGGAAGAGTTATCTCCCATTCATGTTATGGAATTATTTCCCATATATGTGTGTCAAATATGCAAATCAGACATGACCACAGAGAAGAAGTTTTCTCCCAATTATAAGTGAAATGAAAGATTTTGCAGGGTATGTGGAAGGGTGGGGTGTGTCCATCCCGACTGTGCTGTGACTGTTTTATTCATAGAAACATGTGAAAATTAAAAAGAAAAAAATCCTTCCTTAGCAAGATTAGAACTCACAACCTTCTAGTCAAGACTCCAGCACCTTATCCACTAGGCTAATTCGACCTAGATTTAATTGTGTGCATTTTCATTCCACATCTTTGATATTGGCACTGACAAAAGAAAGCAATGTTCTTTCTTTGTGATACTGTATGTCACTGTTAAATGTGATAAGTCATTAATCTATGATTTAACATATCCATCCATCTATGCAAGGTCTTATTATTTGTATTAATAATATGTATGATGCTTACGTGCACTATGAAATTTTTCCGAAATAAGATTTCGAACCAAAAAGATAAAAAAACGTTTCAATGTTTTAATGCCCGGCAGCTTATGGAGTCAAGTACGGTAATGTGTTTCTAAGTCAATCTGATTTAAATCCTTATCTTGATCTCCACGTAGTTCCATGAATGATAAAGATGAATGATGTTCATGGTGAATGGTGAGTTCCAAATAAATGTCACTGACAAGTACAAACATGACAAGTCCGAGTCATGATAACATGTGTAACCTTTTATTTTAATACAAAGATTCTTAAATAATAAATAGCAAATCTTAATTTCTGTTTGAACAATAATTTATATATTTAGAAACGTGTAATGAGTCAAAAGTAATATAATCAACTAATCAAAATATCAAATTACAATGCAACATATATTTAGATGTTCAACATCAAAATCAATTTTCATCGTGGCACATATCTAATATACACCATCTGTGGCCTGTTTTACTAAGCTTCGTACGTTATTGTCACCTTAATTAAGTTAAAATACATGAAATTTTGTCTTAATAAACTAAGATTTTTTATCAAGCCCCCTTAAATGCCTATAAATGGTCTATGGGCACTCTGGTAGGTCCATAATGATATAAACTGGAACTAATTCTCAGTTCCCTGTGTTATAGAGTTCCAAAATCGTATTTTCCAAATGTTTGTAAGTTAAGTTTACGACGAAGACTTAATGTGTGAACGCTTTAGTAAAACAAATACATTTTGATGAAATTTTTTATCCTAACGTATGAAGCTTAGTAAAACAGGCCACAGCAATGTATTTCTCTATTTATATAATAATACATTGAGATAAAGTAAATAATTCATCAGAAATAATGCCCTTTATGGAAAATGAAAATAACCAACACTGACAGCTATCATATTTGTTTACTGTGTGTCATACACATACTAACACGACATCCTAAAGGGATTTTGATATCCAACATCATGGACACATAGGATACGAAAAAACGAGAAACTTCATATCAAATTTTTAAATTACAATAATCCATTGTTAGACTGTTCAGAAAAAAATTACCTTATTTATTTAAAAGCCTCATGTAACATTTAATGTGTATTATTTGAAGAAAAGTAAAGGGTAAATTAAATATACACTTTTTATTAAATAAACACACTATGTACATGTATATTTTAAATAACATAAATCAATAATCAATGATGCCATATTATGACAACATATGAGGTATAATCTATAACAGACCATTAGTCATTGCAATCTGTGAGAATAACTTTATACACAGGTCAAATTGTGTTGATATTGAACATCAAGGACCAAAGGAAAGTGGTCTTAGAAGCAGGTGGCTATTATACAGAGGTGGTCATTATACAAAATTGATCAATATAGAGGTGGCCAGTATACAGAGGTTGTCATAATACAGAGGTGATCGTTATACAGAGGTGGTCATTATACAGGGGTGGTCATTATATAAAGGTGGCCATTATACAGAGGTGGTCATTATTATACAGAGGTGGTCATTATACAGATATGACCGTGATACAAATGTGGTCAATATACATATGTGGTCATTATACAGAGGTGGAAATTATAGAGAGGTGGTCATTATACAGAGGTTACCATTATACAAAAGTGGTCATTATACATAGGTGCCCAATATATAGAGGTGGTCTTTATAAGTGATGGTTATTAAGGCAACGAGTAAAACTAAGCATGATCACTTTGACGGTGGAAACTTCCTTGTTTTCTTTATCGTCTTTTCAATAGTTTTTAGGTTTTTTGTTCACCTCATTTAAATGTGAACACATTCTGGAGGTACAAACAGTTGCAATATTCTTTAATTCACAAAGGTTTACCGCTTTCTGAAAATCCCAACGTAACAACATTGCTTGCTGATAGGCTGCTCATGACGTTTGTAATACTACTCACAGTCTAGAGTTTTGAGGACATTGTTGAACTGGTTCCCAAACTTGTCTCAATCTTTCTTGTATGCAATTTCATTTTGAGCCGCAGCAACTCCCTTAAGTGCCAACCTAAAATTACAGACATAGACATACATTGTTTGTACATAACTGGCTAATAAAACTTACGATTTTCACATGTCCATCACGACGTAATAATGCAAAAACATCGTCAGATTTTGGTTTTCGTCCACAGAGAAGCCGCATTGGTGTATAAGCCGCACTCCCCGAATTCAGAGGGAAAAATCGCGGCTGATATTCCGGGAAATACGATACACTGTACGTGTTTTCACAATGAACTGAATATGTAGTTACCAGGTATCAATATGTTGTTCAGAGTAAAAAGTTCATTAAAATCATTCATCCCTGAAATCCATAATGGATCGATCATGGTCTAATGTTTAAAAGAAATGGTTTAATTTTTAAAATTTCTTCATGGTTGAATGAGTTAAATCGTTGGAAAAATATAATGTCTTCATTGTCTTTAATTATGATACTCATTTAAATATGTGGTTTAGATGAAACAGAATTTTATATCTAGTCTGTTCAGTTCATATGAAAATCATTTTTAAAGTGTGTAAAGAGAAATTCTTTTGAAATTTACCAGCTACAAGTTTGAGAACTATTATCCTTGATAGGATGATACGTAAAATTTGAATACTTTTGCCTCAAGTCTGTTACACGCCTTATTTGTAGACTCCTTGATGTTGGTTAGGTTAGGTTTGGATTTTGGGTTGCTTCCCTTTACCTTTACCCTTGCATTTCCTTTTACCTTTGCTCTTTGACCTTCCATAGTCAAGGTCATTACCAAGGGCGGCCTCTCTTTCTGCCTGGAGTTCCGGGTTTTTGCAAGTCAGGAATCTCATCTATAATTAAGAATTTGGTAATAATTACTACTCATTAAACCTTTATACAATTATAAAATAAGCTTAAAGATGCTCCACCGCCGACAGAGCATAAATGATATTCACCATTTGAACAATAATTGGTGTTTAAACGTGTATATATATGCCTAATTAACACAAAAATAACATAAAATAATTTATTTCGCCTTTGGTGCATGCGCAATCATCACTTCATTCCATATTAGATATAGTAGCACGGATTTTTTTCAGGACGCAATTAATTATTTTTCATATTTTTAGCTTGAAGAAAAATTAGAAGCTCAAACTTTTCAATGGTGGTAACGGTGTAAAGTAAGTAACTTTTGTAACAGTAGAAAAATACTAAATCGTCTTCTCCTGTTTTTGATAGTGAAAAATTACCTTTTTTCAGAGGTGGAGCATCTTTAAGTTTCATATACTTCTTTGTAACTTGTAAACATTAAATTAACTCATCCTTTATTTCCATTACTTTAATTTTTGAGAGGTCAGTCATCGTCAAATTAATTCAACCAGAGAATATGTTTGATTCGACCAAAATGAGGTATAGTGAAAGAAAAATATAATCAGATCTACAGTGAAACACTATACTACATACCATCAGATGCAGATACTTTGGATCAGGTTAACTAAAATATTTAAAAATGAAAATAATAATGGAGCAATTATGTGTCATCGATTATTTGGAATTTACTTAATTTCTTGATAATTTGATGTAATGATATAGATGATCAAAGAAGAATAAAAGACAGATTTTCATAAATATCCCCTCTATCATATGATTCATAAGGAATCAGGAGGAGAGGACATGGCCCACATTATAATATGTCTCTCCCACTAAGGCAGAGACTAATGGGCTACAAATAGAATTACAAACTTGTAGTATCCGATTCTTTATTGACCAGTCTGGCGATGTCCTCTGGTTCTGTTGGATTTCCATCTCACGGAATCACCTTACCATGGAAGGGACAATAAGAATAATGTTTAGGCCATACTATAAACCTCTTTCGTGTGCGATTTACTTTCGCAATTTTGTGATCCGAGAAAATTAGCAAAAGTTAATCTCAACGAATATTGATATCTACATGATCTATATTGATTAAAATTCACCACTCTAAAGTTAATTTTCATGAACTTGTTTTTGAAATGGAAATCACGAATATTTAGTAGCCACAAAACACGTTTACAGTACCAGGGTACACTTAGTAATTTCTGGTAAGATTTCTCTTCCCAAGAAGGTTGTATATTTTATAGTAAATATTCAACTGAAACAATGATATATGATATAATATTATGATAATTACCTAGAAAAAGACTTGTGACATTTCTAGTTAAGAAAATATATCATCAATCAGTGGACTCGAATACTAAACCGTCGTTTTTTCGCATGCGATTTACTTTCGCCATTTTTGCAATTTTGGTAATTTCGTGAAAGTTTTTTTGTATTTGAAACTGATATAACAAAATGTTTTAGCCATTTATTACATATTGTCAGCAACAGTCTCAACAAATTTCCCTGGCCAAAACGCATCAAGATAGAAATCAGTTCACGCATTCACTTTCTGGGTTTATAAAATAAAACATTGATTTTAATTAGAGAGAGATCCAAAAAGATAAAACAGATGAATATTTTACCTTGAACCTGTTTTTTCCTGTAAAGGTTACGTTTTCTTATAGCAGCCTTTCCTTCCAACAAAAACAAATGATTTAACAAATTTAATTTCAGTTTAATTATCTATTTAAAAGTTCACAATTTTTAAGTTGTCATGCAATTATTTTTGTATTACCTACCTTATTTTATTCTTGGTAAAATTTTACCTTGATTGTACATATAATGAATTGTCAATGAGTGGTACTACATGTTCTACAGATACTTTATATTTAATACAATATGTATGAATATTTAACAAATAAATGTTTATTCTCCTTCATAATGTATGATATATTTTTTATTCATATTTATATATCTTATAAAGTTTTCAGAAGTCACTATTTATTGAACTTTGACCCTTTAACCTTGATCAATGATAATCAACAGTGATCTGCAAAGTGATCTGCAAAAGGTTATAATGTCAAGGCACCATCTTGGTTTTAATGTTACAAAAAAACTTGATTTTGTCTAAATACAATTTCACCATCACCTCATAGTGGTTATGTATTGCACCTGTTTAACATACATAACTTTGGCTCGGGTATGGGTACAGCATACATGTTATACTTGCTTAATTGTATTGATCAACAATTTGGAATTGTTACGTTATCATATTCAACGTTATCAATCAAAATACTTAACCATGTCAAGGAATTTGTCAATATTTCTTGTTACATGTTTCATAAGGAATATAGACCAATACATTTATGTCATATTTCGCTTTGTGGTTACCGGTATGTGACAGAATTAGCCTGATTGAATTGTCCGTTTAAAGTAAATCTAAAGTTCCCTTTTCTGTCACAAACCTTTTCTGGGACAACAGAAACGTCCAGAATCTGAGCAGGGATTCATACCTAAAACAAGGAAGGAATTCTGTTCTTAACATGAACAAAACTTTATATGTTTCATATACGGGTAGAGCATTATTTTAATCTCAAGGGTAAAAACATATGTTTTCATGCTAAGTAACATTGTTACCTTTTTGAAAGATTTCATAGTTCAGCTTTGCATATTACAGAGTTATCTGCCCTTTGGGGGTAGGTATTTATTGTGAAATTCTTGATTCGTGAGTGAAATTTGCTTTTTTCTCTCTAAACAATTGGATGTTTAGAAACACACGCCCACAAAACTCAATACCAAGCTACAAGGGCAAACAACTCTACCGGTAATATGTTAATACATAATATTTATATTTAAGTCTTACTTTTCCACCATCGGTATAACTATACTCTCTGG